>NC_056737.1:449640881-449940881 GCF_019279795.1 Protopterus annectens | reverse complement strand
TAACTATGAATCAATAGCCTTCCTTTGATCCACAGACAGGGTCCCTGGAAGAAATATGGTGATCTCTTTGGTCAAATCTCTCTGAAAGAGAGAACTTGCCAGATTTGAGGAAGAATGCAACTTCAGCTCTGATGCAGACCTACCTTGGGTTAAAGATGGATTGAAAGGTTCTGATCCTAGAGGATGGATTGGAGAGGGGACAAGGGGCTGTTAAAGACATAGAGAGAAGAACATGTCTTGGTCTGAAGGAAATGCCTTATCATCTTGTTCATGTCTGCTTCTGTGAAGCTTTGAGTGGACCTAACTGACCTTAAGATAAAAGTGGAGGAAGGAGGCCTGGATGGATATATTGGTCTATCCTCTAATATCAGAGACCAGAGCCTAGGAGTCACAGGTTCTGGTGAAAACCTGGGGGCATAGTGGTCCAATGATTACTGGATATGAAAACAGCTCTGGCTCTGAGGGTTTAGGTATCTTCACTGATGGGGCAAGAACTGATGAAGTTGTTGGGTCCAGAGACCTCTTTTTTAAAGACTTTGGTTTGTCTTTTTATGTCTCCTTGTATCTTCTTTTTTATTAGCTTTTTTAGAAGAAGAAGAAGAAGAAGAAGAGGAAGAAGTAACAGCTGTTGACTTCCCTGACATTGAAGAAGGCTTGTCTCTTGAGGCCGGCTATAGGAAACTCTTCAATCTAAGCTTGTTTTCCTTCTCAATTAAAGTTCTCTGTCTGAAGGCTTCACAAATGGAGCAAGCTAGCTCTAGGTGGAAAGACTCCAGACAGTACATGCATTTCTCATGTGCATTAGAATTAAGAAGCTTGTGAGGAAGAGCAGCACACTTTTTAAAACCCAATGACTTGTCTGACATTTTGGTACAGAAAAAGCTGTCAAAGAAAGAAGATTAGAGTACATATAAAAATATTATATAAAGATATATTTTTAAGTTTTTATCCCAAGTAATAAAGATACTACTTCAATAATAAGAAGAAAGGAGGAGATAAAAAGGTATATATTATATATCTAAATAGATATAATTGAAACAGTAAAGGGAATGGAGTTACTTATCTAAAGGCAAACTTCAAAGATTTTCTACAAAACCCTCCTAAGCACCAAGATCTGTTGTAGCTCTTCAAGTGACAAATGAGATCTGAGGTAGCTCATTCTATTCACAGGGATTATGGGTAGGGAGAGGAGCCTGAAATCTGAGACCCATCCATTGCAGAGATGAAAAAGACAACATCAAATAAAATTTTGTTAGACTGAGGTACTTAGTAAAGTTTATTTGCATTTTTGGGGGTTGAAGGCTAAGGGTGAGTGTTATTTCCAGCAGCATTAAAGACATCCACCAAGGGTGGCATACTGGAAGGAATGGGTGTTGTATGTGGCATATCCACTTGCAGCATATCATAATATTTCCTCAATTCAGGAGAACATCAATAGGTCTCTTTCACCAGTCAACCTGGGGGAACTTGCAGACCCACAGAAGATGGTTCTCCCTTCCACAGATCAGACATTGGAAGAGCTAAAATGGATGTGGCTAACTCTGGGTCCATGGTGGCTGGATGGACTACAACAGAGGATCCAGGAGAAACCGGTAAGTGGTCTGAAGAGCAATGAATGGCCACCGCAGAGTCACTTATCAGTGGCTGAGGCACTGTCTGAGCCTGCTGTGTAGGCAAGTGCTCTTTATTCTGTTGTTAATTTTTCTTTCTAGGTACAGTGGAAGAAGAAACAGCATGAGTGTTGCAAGCGTCCATGCTGTAGGCAAGGAAGAAGGCTGTTAGCCAGTAAGCACTGCTAGATAGAATCAGTTGAAAGGTCAATTGTTAGATAAGTGTTCACAAGCAGCACACATGCACACTCTTACACTTCCCCAAAAAAAGTGCATGCAGTATACCAAAGCCCTTCCAGGAATCTACTTCCCTTTCATAGAAAAAGAAATTAAGGTAATTTGTCACAAAGTGTACACAGGTACTAAAATACTTTAAAGCACTTAAAAACACTTCCAGACCCATAAAATCTTACACTTCAGATAAGACATCACAAAAGCAGTACATTTTTTCTCCCAAAAACAGTCCCAGTGCTCTATAATAAGTCTTGTTCTTAAAATAGGGGATTCTGACAAGAAAGGTCGAATATTATTCTTAAAGGGGAAATACCACTTTTAGTAAAAACTGAAAATACATTAAAAAGAACAATAATTTATGTGTGGAATAGTTACCCTATTGGAACTTATCTGACAGAAGCTGATAGCTGTTTGTGTGAATCTTCAGAGTTGCATTCAGCTGTTAATATGAGCCTTCAGAGCTGTTTTCTCTCAAGGTGGCAAGAAAGTACTAAAATTGACTGGGCTCTGGCTGCTTATTTCCCTCTTAATGCTCATAGGTGTGGAAGTCAGCCAGACTTTTGAGAAGACTGGATAGTCATATCTTGGGTAAGATACAATCCAAATAACTTAGGGTACTGTAGCAGTGAGAATGATGAACATCATGAACAATATCAAGCAAACCTGACATTGGTAGAAGTGCTGTGTGTGATGCACAAGAAAAGGTATGTTGCAGTAGAAGTGGTTACATGAACAGAAGCCATCTAACCTACATTGGAACTGGGTGTACAAAAGTAAGAGATGTGAAGGCAGCCTGTTGAATGAAGGATGATTATAAACTGTGTTTCTAACATGCAAAAGGACTGGCAGAAGCCTTTCTCAAGTATGGCATGGGCTTCAAACCAAACTCTGTAATGTTGGATGTCTGCATCCATTGCTCAAGCTTCCATCAGGCATTAGACATTTGCTTTATGTCCAGACCATGAGATGATGTGTAGATAGACCATCCTTGATTGGGGTTTGATACCCATGTGATAGCTGAGGTTGGTCCTGGGAGAGGACTTCCTTGCTCATTATGCCCCCAATCTATAATCAGATAAACAGATGTATGATTCTTAAGATCAGGCTGATAACTAAAAGACAACAACTAATCATCTTGAAAATAGGGCAGCACAAGAACCTTTGAATATGTCTACCCTGGGTGGAAGCAGACTATGAACCCTCCTTCACTTTCAGAGTCTTCAACGTAAGCTGAGGGTAGGCTAAGGCTCAAGCCCTCATTAGTCAAGGGCAAGCACACAGCTTTCAGGTTCCAGGGGAGCCAGCTGGACACAATAATTACTTTGACTACCTTCAGATCTAGGCTTAGCCTTCAAGTATTTACCCATGTGTTGATGCTGTGACTTATGCCTACAACTCTGAATTGAACCCTTCAGCTGACCTCAACATGAAGATATCAGTCCTTTAAATTAACATGAAACTGTATTAGTATAATTTTCCCTGCCTTATTACCATACTTTCCACTCCTCCAGCTAATGCTTTGCACTAGGGTTGATATAGCCAGAGTGCAATATTTAGCATTTGCCTGCAAGAACCTCAGTGGCCCTCTTTCTACCATATGCTCAGTTCTTCTGAATTGTTCCTTAGACTCCTCCATAGCTTTTACTGCTACAGCTATCATTATGTTGTTAGTGAAGAGGTTAATATGCATTCAGATATGTCTGAAACAATGTGCTGAAGTGTATTAGACCCTGGAATGACTACTCTGGTCCCACTAATCCATTTCCTTATTCTTGACATTGTCCCTCACACCACAACACTTTGGGTCTTATCCTTCAACCAAGCAGATTTTCATCTCATTAATGTTGGTCTATACCCAACTCCTTGAATTTTCTTAATAAAAAAACAGTTGTGTGAGATCAAATCAAAAAGTGCTGGAGAGGTCAATATAGACCACATTAACTAGTTCTTCCCTTTCAAGTTCTTCTGTAACCCAACCATAAACATATATCAGTTTTCATTGACTTCCTTCTGCCATGAATCTATGTTGGTTGTTTTTGTACAGACTGCTGTCTGGATTTTCCCTGTGACTTCTGAAGAATAGCACCTCATTTTCTTTTCATTTCTTTTGTAATGTTATTTTCTGTTTGTATATTTCCCCTTTTATATACTTAATGCTACTCTTAGTTGAGATCTTCACTATTTGCAGACACAGTAGTCTCACTGCAAGGTCAATCCAACAGCACATACTAAACACCACAAATTCTTCCATATTTAAGCTACTCCTCAAGGAACACCTCACCAACCACTGACTATGTTCCTGCACATCTCCTGGCTGACCATACTTACATCCTTATTAGTAACCATTACCTACCCTCTGCTCACCTATACTAATATTATTATTTACTTATTCTTTAAAGGCAATCACACTTTCTTACTTTCTTCTTCCTACACCCCCAAAGACTAACCTTTTTCAAACTGTTGAGGTGCTAACCATGTTGTGACCACATATAGTACTGTAAAAAAAATGTTTTTTCACTTTCTGCCTCCGTACGGTCATTTTTTGTTTCATGTATATGTATTAACTTTTTCTTGTTATGTTAACTTTTTAAATATAGCTTGTACATTTTTTGAGTTGCATATTTACCTCTATTCTATTTTATATAAGTGAGCTTTTCCTGGTAACCTCCCTTGGGATCACTCCATAATCAAACTGTAATTAAATTACATTGCATTGCTGTAAGCAGTACTAAGTGCTGTGTTATGATTTCTGTTACAATTGACCTATTACTGCTTTACTTCTGTTCTCTAATTTGTTTATCATTGTGCACAATATTTACCTTTTTTCTGTTATGTAAGAAGGACATAAGGGAAGTGTTTCTTCTGGTAACGCTCTGTCTTACACCTGCAACTGTGAAGAGGACCCTCCTGCTGAGCCCCCCCCACACCCATGAACAGCATAGTTTCTTACATACTAATGAAATAAAATAAACTTGTTTGTGTTATCATAACTTGCCAATAAAACGGTGCTATATAACTGAATTATTTTCTGAATAAACCATAGGCTTTCTTAACATTTCTACACCTGAACTTAAATGCCGAGGAACTATTCTTGTAGTAACCTCACATTATTCCAGTACTCTTAAATGTTCCCTAGTTAACCAAACAACTGTATGAAGTGGCCAAGTGGTCAATGACTGACGAAAAATGCACAGTTAAAATGACTATGATAGCAGCAAAACTGTAACAGGCTATGTTAATTATTAGAAAAGGAGATGTATCCACTTTATTGACTTACAAATAACCATGTACTATTAGAAATTTACCTCAGAAAATGGGATGTCATTTTATCTTGTCATAATATTTGCTGAAAATTATTGAAATTGTACAAACTGTAATATAACCTTTCAAACAGTATCTGCAGCATCTCATTCAAGCTGCAGTATTTACCTTGACTAAACATCGCATTACTAAGTAACAGAGTATTAGAATGGCATAGCAATTAAGACCATTGTATCAAAGTTCTTAGCGTTATAGTATGGCTCCCAATGAATGCCTTCTGTGTGGAGTTTTAATATGTTCTCTGCATCTTTGAGGGTTTTTACCAGGATGTCTGGTTCCCTCCCAGAATCTTATGTCATGCTGATAACTGTTGAGTCTTCTAGCTTCCTAAATAACCTGCAGTTGTGTGTGTGTGTGTGTGTGTGTGTGTGTGTGTGTGTGTGTGTGTGTGTGTGTGTGTGTGTGTGTGTGTGTATGAATGTATGCAGCTGTATGTGAGTGCATGTGTGTATGTATGTATGTATGTATGTATGTGTACATGTAGGACTGATTCGCTTGTCTTTTGCCATTGCTTGTATTACCCTTAATACGATAAAGCAGATATCAGAAAATGATTGAATAAGTGAACTATCAGGTAGCTACATTGCTGCAGAATTTCAATCTCATAATGTTGCTAAGTCTTAAATACTTTCAGAAGCCTCATATTTAACTTCCACGTCTTTAAGGGTTCTTGGGTACTTATAAGGACATTGATCCGTGAGGATCTTTAGAAGCCTAGATTTGCTTTCCCATAAAGGTTTTAGCCCTTGTAACTTAAGTATGAATAACTCAGGGCATGTTACCCCTCTCCTTAACAGCCATGGGTACTAAACTAGGTTTGAATTTGAGGTTTCCCATCTAGTTGCCCAGATTACTTTTGAATAGCCCTTGGGAAATGTTTTATGGACTTAATATTAGCAGATTAAGTTGGGGGGTCCAGATGTGGATATGTGATCTGGGAATGTAGGGGGAGAGAGGGGATAAACTTTGAACTAAATTTCTACTAATAGACTGTCTATGTCCTCAAGGTCTGAGTATATGATATCATTTATCATTAGCTATGTGGAGTGCTTGGCATTGTTTCTGAAGTTTCTAACAATGTTAAAGAAGGCTTTATGGTTGTATTTTGCCTGGGTGGCTATTTTTATCTCATATCTAGCTTTAGTCTACTTGCTTAGAGATAGAAGTTCCTTGTTAAGTTTAACAGCAGCATTTTTGACAACTTAAAAAACAAAGAATTCCACCGAAACTATGAAGCCAATAACGGTTTAATGCTCAAAGTCCACAAGTTTTCACATAAAAAATTTCACATATCCATGAACAACTAATCGCTTTTGCCAAGGTTAAAAAACCATAGGCATCTTCAGAGTTGTTCGTTTTACAATGCATTCTCCACTTTTATACAACTTCCTTTACACTAATTAACCAATCACTTAATGCAATTGATGATCACTTAAAACACAATAAACTGATTATTAACAACTGCCTGATCTACCAAAAAGACTTGTCAAATAATCAACTATGCCCCCCTAGTAAAAACACATCAAAGTATACATAAACTTCATTTTTTCATTTATGCACATAATATATGTTACCTTCACTAAACATTCATATACAATGGTGTAGAATTTGATATTTCATATAAAAATTAATTATACTCTCATTACTTAATAATACTTAGAATGTGCTAACAGACCATATAAATAAAAATACAATAATATATGTGTATAAATTAAAGATGAAAAATAAACTTATACAAATCTTATTATCATAACTAAACAATTCTACCCTGTTTTATTTTTAAAAATGGCTTTATGGAAATATAGTCATTGAGTCCTGGCAGACTCGTTGCATTAGTCCGTATCTGCCACAGGGACTCATGTGTCTCTAAAATGGACTCCCAATCTCCACCCCACTTATTGTCAGTAATTTTGTCTATGACAAAGAATAAAAACTTACTGAAATTCATACATTGTCTAGAGTGCAAATATAAGGTATTGTGTGGATCCTTATTTTTAATAGCTCTCAAATGCTCACCAATCCTGTCCCTTAATCTACGGGTGGTCTTCCCAATGTAAAAACCAGGACAGGAGAGGCAAGTGGCCACATAGATCACTCTCTTGGAATTACAATTGCTTTTTCCTGGACACTTCACTGAAACCCCAAACCCACCAATGTCCACACAGGGTCCATTGTTGATATACCTACAATACCTACAATTCTCACACTTGGACATGTACGAGCCTTTACTAGAAACCATATGGTGTGCCTCCAATATATTTTTAATATTGCTGCCTCTACTGTGAATTATTTTTGGCTTGGTGCCTATAACTGTAAACATATTCTTGTCAAAAATAATATCCCACCCTTTATTAATAATTCCCATAACTTCAGATGTTCTGTTACTAAATTGTAAAACCATGCCCGTGGTTCTAGACTCCGTCCCATTTGATTTATCTACTTGTACATAGCTTTCCATAGCCAATATCGGTTGAAAATTATTCCATCTTTTCCTTTCTACCTCCTTTTTCACTTTTATTAACAATTTAAGGGGGTACCCTCTCTCTAAAAACATTCCAATTAAAGTATACATTTCTTCTTTAAATTTACCTTCCTCACTGGTCAACCTTGAAATTCTCACCATCTGTCCTTTCACCACACTACGTTTTTGAAATAGGGGATGGTCACTAGTGAAAAACAGCAAACTATTTTTGACATCTTGATAGCTATATTTATTATTGCATGCAATGAGGTTTATATTTTAATATACAGCCTGTTTATACAGTGGATATAAAAGTTTACACATTCCTGTCAAAATGCCAGGTTTTTGTAATATAAAAAATGAGATCACAATAAATCAATTCAAAACTTTTCCCACCTTTAATGTGACCTATAACCTGTACAGTTCAACTGAAAAACAAACAAATATGTTAGGAGAAAAATATAAAAAATAAAAAAACGTACAATATTTACAATGGCTTGTACAATCAATAAATCATCTAGATACTGATGGCATCCAATACAGTATTCAAAAAGGGGATAAAGCAAGAGAAGCCATTATAACCTCACAGTGGATGATAGACAGGTACTTTCTACATTTAGGCACGGCCAAAAGATTCAATGTATTAAACCCGACAAAGGCGGAGGCCTTGTTATTATGTATAAATGGGATTACGCTGACCATATGTACAATTTATTGGGTGACATTGACACCTATTGCACTGTATCTCTTAACAAAATTAATATAGCATATAGGAGTATTAGAGTGGCCTTGGATGTTATAATTTGACCATATTCCTGTGGACCTTTATGAGTTTTTAAAGGTGTCCGATTCCATTATTCCTAAAATATTTGGGATTCCCAAGGGTTACTCTAACATTATGGACCCTCCTCTTCATTCCATTATGGTCTTTGCTGGTTCTATTACTGAACCCCTTGCCAAGTTTATTGACTGAAAACTGAAGAAACTATGTGACCAGTTTTAACATTTGATCCGTGACTCTTGGGATCTACTTGATAAGTTGCAGAATGTGAATGTTGGTCGATTGCTTTTTTGTCACCTGTGACATACGTAACCTTTTCTCGGTTATTCCCCACAAGGATGGGTTATTATGGTTTGACGAAGTGGTTCATAAATTTGGTAATTTATCTCAACAAGATGAAGGTTTGATTCATGAGTTTATTGATATAGTTCTCTCAAATAATTTTGTTACTTTTGGTGAAGAATTTTTCAAACAAGTGTCTGGAGTTGCTATGGGGGCATCTTGTGCCCCCCTTTACGCCTATTATATTCTGCTTAAATGTGAGCTTGATATTCTTTTTCAACATCCCCTATTTGAATATTGTATTGGATACTATCAGTATCTAGATGATTTATTGTTTATTTGGCGAGATGATCTGAACAAGTTTTTGTGTATGTTCAGAGTTATGGTGGCTAGCACCAGTTTCCTTAAGTTTACTCACTCGATCGGGGTTGGTGACATCAACTATCTGGACATTTCTTTGTATTGGTCTATTGACAGTGATATGGAGACCAATATTTATAGAAAACCAACTTTCTGTAACAGTTTTTCATACTTTTCCAGTTGCCATCCCATTCGTCAGAAGAAGGGCATAGTGCATAGCCAATATATCAGAGTGTTTAGGCTTACTTCTAATGATGTGATTTGCCAAGAGGAGTTTGCTACGCTTAAAGAGGTGTTTGTTGACTGGGGGCTATTTGGTCAACATTCTTCATTCCATTGAGGCAGACATTTGGGTTAGGAGAAATGACAAATATGGTTCCATTATTAAAATGGCCTAATGGTTAATCAAGACATGAATAGTAGGGAGATAGTTGGTTTTAATTTGCACAATACCATGGTGTTACTCTATTCCACCGATGTAAAGAAAATTGAAAATGTCATACAGAGGATTTGGGCTCTCTTAGAATGTGATGAACTTACTAAATCTTTATTTAAGGACAGCCCTTTTTATGTATAACAGAAAATGTATTATTAAAGATCTTTTGAAAAGATTGTTTCCTGAAATCCACAATAACTTTCCAGTGACTATGCATTGTGGGAGATGTTACCAATGTGACTTTATTGAGTGTAATTACTCTGGAGTGTTGTATGATAAAATTAGACAAAGGGCCAAGGGGGGCAAGTTTTTTTGTTATTCAGAAAGAGTGGTCTACCTTGCATTTTGTGTCCAGTGCCAGGCCTTCTATGTTGATAAAACCAATAATGGTTTTAATCGCATAATTTATCAACATTTGTACAGTGTGCAAAGGGCTGATAATAAAAATGGCCTTGCCATGCACTCTTTAGTTTGTCAGGGCTTTGTTAAGTTCAAGTTTTATGTACTGGAGCAGATATCAGCTGCCAATTTCACTGGTGATTGGAAAAACAGTTTACTGCAACACAAAATGTTTTGGCAGTTTTATAGGTTCATAGGTAGGTACTAGGCTAGCAACACTGGGGCCTATACAAGCCCAGACAAAAAGGTATCCTGGCTTTTGCCACCCAAGAAAATTATTTCCTGTGCCACTGTCAAGCAGAGCCACAGAGGTGATTCCGAGGGTGAATTTCCTATTTCCCATCCAATCATCAAGATTTTTCTTGAAGAGTGCTAATGAGGAGCTTTGTTTGATATATATAGGTAGTTTATTCCAGAATATGAGAAGTCTCCGGGACAGGAATCTATCCCTCCGGCATGTTCTGTTTATTGTGGTGACAAGGTTTAGGTCCCTAGAGCGTGTAGCTTGGAGGGATTGGGATTTCTTTAAGTGGAGCATGTCCAACAGCTCTGGGTTTGACATAGGCGATATGCGATGGAGTAAATCTGGAGTTTTTGAGACGGTCTGAGTAGGGCATCTGTTTGAGGCCAGTAAACCTCTTTGTGAGGTATTTCTGTGGCCTTTCCAATTGTTGTAGATGTCTTGTGAGGTACATACCAAAAGGGGCGTTGTACTCTATAATGGGTCTAATGAGTGATGAGGAGAGGGGAACAATGACCTCTTTTTTTCTGGATGAGAAACCTTTTGTGATGAGGTGTGCCATGTAGAATGATTTCCTGACTACTGTGGCGATGTGATTATCAAAGGAGAGACTACTGTCCACCTGTGTCCCAAGGTTTCTTATCACACTTTTGGTGTTAAGTATACTACCGCCTATGTTGTAGTTCGTGGGTACAGAGTTTTTACCAAAGGGGATGACAATGCACTTTTTGGCATTGAGCTTGACGCCATGGCTTTGACACCAGGCATCTGTATCAGTGAGGCCCTTTATAGGAGTTTCCATTATGGCTCCTAGTTTGCAGTCATCTGCAAACTTCATTAGCCAAAGACCTTCTGTGTTAGCCTGTATTTCAGAGAAGTAGAAACCAAACAGGAGAAGACCCATGACTGAACCCTGTGGTACCCCACTTGTCACTGGTCTGAAGTCGGATTTGGAGTCTGCTACTTTCACAGTGTGTGTTCTGTCAGTGAGCCAGTTGGCAACCTATCTTGTGACATAGGGATTTATACCTAGTTTAGTGAGTTTATCTATAATTCCAGAGTGGGGGATGGTGTTGAAAGCCTTGGCAAGATCTACATAGGCTGTGTGAGCCACCTTACCCTTGTCTACGGCTTTGGTGACTGCTTTAAAGAAGTCTATCAGGTTTAGGAGACATGATCTGCCTTTTACAAACCCGAACTGGGTGGGGTCCAGAGTTTGGAGATTACCAATGTCTTTGTTTATAAATTCCATGATGATACATTCCATGGCTTTGCAGACCAGGCTCATCAGGCATGGGGGGGTAGTTCCCGGGGTCTGTGGTGGCTCCTCCCTTATGGAGTGGGATAACCGTCGCTGTGCGCCATTCAGCAGGTACAAAGCCTGAAGTGAGGCTATGATTGAACATGGTACTTAGGTGGGGTGCCAGTTCGTTTTGTAGTTCATGTAGAATGCAGCCTGGGATGTTGTCTGGTCCCATGGATGATGTCTTCTTGGCTTTGGAGAGTGTGGTTTTTACCTGTGCAGCCGTAATTACAGGAACTTTGCATTCTTCTGGTATAGATATGGGCTCTTTAGGGGGTGAGAGGGGGGGTAAAGTTAGCACTGAACCTATCTGCCAGGATGTTGGCAATATCAGTTGGGTCTGTAAATTTAGTGCCATTGTGCTGTAAGTCAGAGCAGATCTGAGTGTTGCCATTGAGATTCTTGACATAGCTATAGAATGCTTTGTGGTTGTCTTTAGAATCAGTGGTGATTTTGTTTTCATAACTAGCTTTGGAGGATTTTATCTGGGATCGCAGCTTCTTATTGAGGCTGACCAGGGAGCTCCTCCACTCATGGGATTTTAATCTCTTTTGCAACAATTTCTTCCTTCTGTTGTACAGTTTGTTTATGGCAGGGGACCACCACATTGGCTTCCTTTTCTTGGAGGATAGCGTCTTGGTTCTGTTTGGGATAGCACGATCCATGCACTCATGTAAGTGCTTATAAAGTGCAATTGTGTAGGATTCAGTAGTCGTAACTTTATTGTCCATCTGCATGGGTGTCATGAAGTTCACCACTTCTGTCTTAAGAAGCATAAAGATGGCTTTGGAGAAATTTTTTACCATGGTTTCCTTAATGGGGGGTGGGGGCAGGATGTTGATATCTAGGGTAATTAGCTTATGGTCGGATCGGACCACTGAGGCGTCTACTTCAGGTGTGGAATACCGGTCACTCATGTTGGTAATGACTAGATCTAGGATATTGTTGCCCCTGGTGGAGGTGTGGATAAGTTGATCCAGGGCATTGGAGTTTATGAATTCCAGGAAGCGTTGAGCAAAGGAGTTCATACATGAGTAGTTTTCCCAGTTAATGATGGGGTAGTTGAAATTGCCCATTATTAGGGTGTTTGGTTGAACCCTAATATTTTCCAGTACATCAAGAAAAGAGGAGTGGGAATCCTGGGGCATGGTGGGTGATCTGTAGCAAGCTACAATTTGGATTGCAGTTTTGCCCAGAGTTAGTTGCACTTGGATAACCTCGGCTGCATTATGCTGAGCAACTAGCCTGGAGGTGTGGATATCCTTAATGAATATGGACACACCTCCGCCTTTGGTGTTCTGGTCCAGGTTACATGGCCGAAAAGTGTGGTATGAGTTATAGCCTGGTAGTGCAGGGGTGCTCTCTGGAGCCTTGAACCAGGTCTCAGTCACTGCACAGATATCGATGTTCTCCATTTTAAGGAGTGCCTCGAGTGAGTGCATTTTGAGATTTAGCCTTCTAGCATTGAGTAGCATCACCCTCAGTTTTTGCTTGCCTGTTCCTGTTACGGTGGTGAATTTGTCATTTGAACCTTGCCTAAAAAAGGCACTATAGGGGTGGCAAGAACCTTAGCCAGTATCCGGAATCCCAGGGGTGACAGGTGCAGGCCATCTCTGGCAAAGCATCGTGGTCTGTCGACCATGTCATCTCAGGCAGACAGATACTGGATCCCTTTAGAATGGCACCAGAAGCTTAGCCAATTGTTGAAGTCAATATTTTGTCCTTGTACTGCGGCATCATTCTGGGTAATGGCAGAATGCTACTCAGGGCTAGGGTCATACCTGCCTGGGCTACAAGATCGGAGAGCTCTTCCATGTATCTTTTCATGTAGTCCAGGGAGGCATGTCTCAGGTACTACTAGGTATTTAGATTCTATTTTTATTTATTTTTATTTTACATTTGTTGGCCAGGCTAGTCTAACTGGATATATATCCATTTTCAGTAGAGGCCCGAGAGAAAAGCTCCACATAAGCAAAATATTAGCAACTACAGGTACAAATAAGTAAAATAAAGTAACACATTTAGGTGCAGTACTATTTTAAGGTGAAGAATACAAATGTTTTATAGACAAAAATGAGTGTTAAAGTAGCAGATAATAAGAAAAGAGATTAAACAATAAACAAATTTGAAGTGGCGCACCATTAAGAAAGAGAAATATAAAAAAAGTACAATAGCAAATATAGCAGCTCCAGCTACAGTATTAGCAGTGAGTCATCCCATTATCCTATAGTGGCATAGCAACTTTAAGGCAGCATGTAATAAAAAATATAACGAAAGTCTATATAGATCTTTATATGTGAATGCCACACATTTCATGGAATCAGTGAAGCCATTTCCATTTTTAATGACTTGAAGAGGAGAGCTTATGTTTTGTAACAGCATTCTTAGCGGTACCAATTTAACACTAAGTTTGATATTTTGCCTTTTATAAAGTATGGCTTGATTTCAGTGCATTATTTTAAAAAACAAAACCATATGATTGATTTTTATTGTTTTAATATGCTGTACATGAATGGTCAGTTAGATGGTGTGTTCATTATGGCGGGGTTATTTAAAGTTATCCTTTTTATTGTTTTAAGGTTCTGATAATGTCTTAATGTACAACAGACTAAAGCAGTTAACCTCTTGTTCATTAAAGTTTGATTATTCATGTGCCTGACATCTTGGTTTGTTATTTTACTTACTGTTTCCTGATTACAAAGATATGTAAATGGTTACTTAGGGTATCAGGAAGTGAGTCTTTAAAACTGGTAATATTTCAGGAGTTTATCATAATCTAGTCAATCATGGTATATTGCATTGAATTTTTGTTATGTCTGTTAGGGGAGGAATTGGGTTCTGAGAAGCCAAACAAGATTGGTGGCAATGTCTGAGGTGCTGTTGCATACAATTAGCTAATCAATATTAAAATTACCTAGTATAATAATTTCTTGCTTTATTCTGGAAGAGGCCCATTGAAGAAATTGATCAGCAGATATCATTGTCTAGAGGTATATAGAGATATATAGATAACAATAATATATATTCATTGAATTTGGTAGTAAAGGATTCTGTATACTCAGTGGGTTCTTCAGGTTGGAGGCAGATGTTGAATTTAACCAGGTCTTTACTCATTTTTTTTAGATTAGGTTTCACATAATCTCTGAACACCAAGGTATTTGAGGATGCTTCCAGCTTCAGTCTTATGGTGAAAGTGACTGATTTATGATTTGATGAGAAAGGGAGTTACAACTGCTGGGAGCAGAGTTGCCCCATACTGGTAAGGATCGAGTTTGAGATTTTCTGTCCCCTAGCTGGCATGCAGACTAACTGGCTCAGAGAGTTTCTATTTATGAAGTCCAGAAATTTCTGGGAATGCATGTTAGGGGATGTATAAGTCCCCCATTTGAGGGAGGGAGGGGAACATGAAGTCCACTAGTAGAATGATGTTTGGTGTAATAGATGAGTCAGGTAGGAGGTATGGGCAAAGGGAGACACAGAGGGGGTCCCATAGTTAGCTATGATGTGATAAGTGGTTTGCTTAATGGTAAGTTGGACATAGAGGACGTCATTATCTTGTCTAATGAGCCTACTAGAGGTGATATTTTGTTTTATGAATATAGAGATGCTGCCACTTTTACTTCCTTCATCTAGAGTGGTGGGTCTTAACTCATGGAAGGGGTTAAAACACTGCATTAATGAGGTGCTGTCACTGATCCTGAACCAAGTTTCCATGATGATGCAAATATCAATGTATTCCAGGGTAAACAGTGCCTGTAGGGATTGAATTGTTTTGTTGCGGCTCCTAGCATTGAGCAGCAATAACTTTATGTCATTTGAAAGACTGAAATTACCTAAAAAAAGGCACTATGGAGCTGGACAAGGTGTTGGCAATATATGAAAGCCTTGAGTCTCATGGAGACAGGTGGAGGCCATCCCTAACAAAGCAGTTTGGGCTGTCTGCCACCTCCCCCAGGCTGAAATATATTGAATCCCCCCCTTTGAATGCACCAAAAACTAAGCTGATTGTTAAGACCAATAATCTTATGTTTGCCTTGTTGCATCATTCCCGGTGATGGTAAGAAGCTGCTCAAGACCAGGTTCATACCTGCCTTGGGCTCATATTCTGAGAACACTATTATGTCCTTCATATAGCCCAAGGATGTATGTCTCAAGTCATTTATTCCCACATGTACAATGACTGTGTCATGTATGTACTTTAGGTGCAAGCTCTTGAGTGCATACGTGATGTGGCAAATCCTAGTGCCTGTGAGGCAACTAACCATTACCATCTCCTTACTCAGCCTGATCTCACTATGGAATCACATATGATAGGATGTTGGATTGTGTGGAGGGTTGTCTTATGGGCTTTTGATTTGGGACACTGAGAGTCTTAGATGCATGGTTCATTGTAGGTGATGCCTAAGTTGAGTGGTTTGGAGGTTGCTAAGGGTACTTTCTTTATTAGGTAACATTTAGGAGACTTTTGTGGTTTAGGTAAGTTACTTTCAAGAGCCTCAGCATATGTGGGTATATGTGCTTGTCCAGGGAGAACAAATATGCTTGTTCCATATTGTGAAATACCTGACAGTCTGTTTGTTATTTATAATGCCTTTATATGAGAGCTTTGCTTCCAATAACATTATATAACTACATATCTCACACACTGTGTCAGTTTTTTTGTCAGCAAACATGAGACAGTTGTTACATGGCCTCAGGATACCCATTTCAAACAAGCTGGCTGCAGAGACAATTGGAAAAATGTAAATGCATGGTTCCAGGTGTTTACTAATCTGGGCTGAAGGGGGAGCTGTACCTATGTGGTTTGAGGTTGGTAATGGAGGTACTATCTGTTTATTAGTGGAGGTAATCCTGGGCTCAGCAGAGCTGCACACAGCTACGAATCACCAGAAGCAAAGAATAGTGCCAATCCAAGCTGCTTACTGAGAAGTAGTATTGACCCACATGTTGATGGGTTAAATACAGTTGCTCTGGCTTTTTTCCTTGGCAGAAACTCCAGATGGAACCAGCAGAAGCTGGACACAATAGAAAACCAAGCTGCACAAAGGTCTTAAAGAAGTTCTCACCAAACCTGCAACCAGACCACTCACTGAAGTCCAATACTCACTGCCCAATGAGAGACCAACAGGGAGACAGTGCCCCTCTCTCCTTTATAAATGTTTTATTGGTATGAGTATTCATCCAGGCTTACTGAAGTCCAATCATATATATTACTGAAAACATAACACATAGAAGTACATCCCTTCACTTATATAAAATATAACATAATCCGTACTCCAACAGATGAAACAAACACACTGAACATACATTTGCATTATAAATTAGAATAACATACCCTTGATTTCATTTCCTTTCTGCTCCACTTCCAAAGCTAAAGTGGCTTTCTCAAGCAACATATTTAGTAATATGTTTGTCTTTTCAACAGCTTTTTGAAGTTCCTGATGCTTATTATGTGTGATTAAAGGTACTCTGTTTAAAGAAGGCATATGCATTACTTAAACATATTTGTTTTAGGCAAGCCTTTTTAATTAAGCAAGTGAAGGATCATATTTTAAACAAATAATATTTTCAATGTACAAATCAAACTTGAAAGTTCTCATTTTACAGCAGGAAAGAAAAAGTTGCAGTTACGTTTTACACAGTTATTATAACTAAGACTTTAACATTATCCCACTATTAAGTATACAAGTGTGCTGGGAGAACTTGGGCGGACAGGAAAGGATTTTGAACAGGTACTGCATTAGGTTTTACTACCAGACTCGATGTACAGAATAACCCTTCTGATCAGTGCAAAGGCTCAGAAATTGTTGAGAGAATCATTATAGGACAGGAGTGATTGGATCTTGTTCTCTTGTTCTGAGATGAAAACACTTCCATTATACAATGACCCCCCCCATTAATATTCAAAAATGTGCACGCTGATTGGTCAGTGTACACGTTGTAAATCAAGAGTTATAGTAATGGAAAAAGGTCCGGTCGCCCAGACTTTTTCCATTACTATAACTCTTTTTTTACAGCAACGGAGAATGCAAGATCTCCATTGCTTCACACTGTCTCGCTATGTTAAATGAGTTTAACATAGCGAGACAGCTTTAAAAAAAGCAAAGGCGATTCTCCGTTGCTTTTTTAAAGCTGTCTCGCTATGTTAAACCCATTTAACATAGTGAAACAGTTTGTATAAAGCAACGCGGATCTTGCTTTCTCCGTTGCTTTTGCCCAGAGCTCTGATGTACTGCGTAGGCATACGCATGCACAATACATCAGAATTGCCACACAATACCAGACAGCTGTGGAAGGG
Source organism: Protopterus annectens (assembly GCF_019279795.1). Classification (NCBI taxonomy): domain Eukaryota; kingdom Metazoa; phylum Chordata; order Ceratodontiformes; family Protopteridae; genus Protopterus; species Protopterus annectens. The sequence continues at coordinate 449,923,155 of NC_056737.1, read as the reverse complement.
CAGCAAGGAGGCATTATACAATGCCATTATTTAAGAAAAGTAATTATTTTTTTTCTTAAATAATGTCATTGCATAATAGCAATAACCCACTTCTTGTGGGTAATGCTGGATTTACCCACTGTTGGCTTTGTTTGGCCACTCGAGCTTCGCCCTCGTGACCAAACCACACCAACCGTGGGTAAATCCCGCATTACCCACACCCAGGCATGGGTTATTGCTATATTATACAATGACCCCCCATTAATATTCAAAAACATGAACGCTGATTGGTCAGCGTGCACATTGTAAATCAAGAGTTATAGTAATGGAAAAAGGTCCGGTCGCCCGGACTTTTTCCATTACTATAACTCTTTTTTTACAGCAACAGAGAATGCAAGCTCTCCATTGCTTCACACTGTCTCGCTATATTAAACGAGTTTAACATAGCGAGACAGTTTGTAAAAAGCAATGGAGATCTTGCTTTCTCCGTTGCTTTTTTCAAAACTGTCTTGCTATGTTAAATGGGTTTAACATAGCGAGACAGCTTTAAGAAAAGCAACAGAGATTCTCTGTTGCTTTTTTTAAAGCTGCCTCGCTATGTTAAACCCATTTAACATAGCGAAACAGTTTGTATAAAGCAACGGAGATCTTGCTTTCTCCATTGCTTTTGCCCAGAGCTCTGATGTACTGTGTAGGCATACGCATGCGCAATACATCAGAACTGCTGCAGAATACCAAACAGCTGTGGAAGGGCAGCAAGGAGGCATTATACAATGCCATTATTTAAGAAAAGTAATTTTTTTTTTCTTAAATAATGTCATTGTATAAGAGCAATAACCCACTTCTGGGTGTGGGTGATGCTGGATTTACCCACGGTTGGCTTTCGCCCTTGTGACCAAACCACACCAACCGTGGGTAAATCCAGCATTACCCACGCCCAGGCGTGGGTTATTGCTATATTAACGCGATATGCATGACATCACCAAGAAAGTTACTGATGCTGAGAGACTATGAGTAAATTCCTTGTAGAGACTGGAACAATGCAATGGTTTGCTGATGTGCTGCAGCAGAAGTTCCTTTGTTTTGCTTCTGACAAACCATTATGTTTTGTTTTTCCTGAGATGTGCAAATACTTGAGGTAAACATTTGGTACATACTCTGGGGATTGTAGATAGCCCACATGGCAGACCTGAAAGCTGAAAAAAAAGATGATTCACCATCTGGAATGTGAGGAATCCTTTTGGGAGAAAGTCTTGTTGAAATGTGAAGATAAATGCATCTTCTTTGTCTACTGTATCTATATAAGAATCCTGATCTATAAAAAGAAGTACATTCTTCAAAGTCACTATCCTGAATGTGTTTGTATTAGAAATTATCCTGAGGTGCTCTTTTTTTTTTACCAGAAATAGTCCAGAAGAAAAAGTTGCCATCTTTGAATGGTAGAAAATTATTTAAATAGCATTCTTTGACAGAAGTTGATCCATTGCCTGATGGACCAAATTAAATGAGATAGTGTGTGTGTGTGTGTGTGTGTGTGTGTGTGTGTGTGTGTGTGTGTGTGTGTGTGTGTACAGTTAATTACCATCAGACAAACATATATGATTTTAACGTTTGTATCCAGTTGGTTGGTACGAGAAAGACAGAAGAGAGAAGGAAAAGGAAACAATGATTTTGATGGCCTCTGGTTATATCTGCTCAGTGGTGTGATGGAAAGGCATGAGGTAGATGCACCTTCCTTATGTATATGAATTAGAGCTGACTACTTCCTTTTTACTCCTTTTGCTGGCTGATGAATGTACTGTGAAGGAGTTCTTTACCTATTAGAAAATTACAGTTGCTTAAGTGCTACTTACTTACCCGTAGCAGTAAATGTTCAAACTTCACACTGCCTCTGTGACACATCAATTCTGTGACTGTACAAATCTCATACTGGCAGCTGTCAAGTGCTTGGAATCCCCTCCTCTAAATCTCTGTGATAGAGGATTGGTTCAGTCCCTGCCATAAGGGGAAGCATAAACCTGTCACAGAAAGTCAGTTCAGGCTTTTAGTTCTAAGTAAAATGAACCAAAAAGGACCAGAAACAAGAATTGCCTGAAATCAACCAATTTGCAGCCATAAAACACCAACACATGTCCAAAGCCAACTAATAACAAAGGTTGGATACCATCAGACTATGTAGAAATTAAGGGGAGGTGGGTGGGTGCTGTGACTGAGGCAGTATGAAATTTGAACATCTACTGTTACAGGTAAGTAGTACTCACACAACTCTACTATGTTGTAAACTGCTTCTTGAACTAAATTTTCTAGCATATTTTTGCATATGTAAATATGTGTATGTATGTATGTATATATATATATATATATATATATATATATATATATATATATATATATATATATATATATATATATATATATTAGCATATCCTTATATCTGTATATATGTTTTGTTTATTTCTTACATAATCCTATTCATCCAGGCTGTAGCAGCAAATGGTTCATTGAGTGGGGTTCACTATACTGGTAAACAAACATAAATAAATAAATGTTAATCATACACACTACCTCAGTGTTATATTGGTAGATTCCCAAAGTTTACCCTACCTAAGATTAGAAAGGATAAGGATCCAGGATCCCCTGAAGAACGGTCCTCGAAAAACCTAGTGCTTCCTAAAGTTATGGACATAGGCCCAAGTTGCTGCCTCTAATCTAGAGTCCTCTCCTTTCTAATATGCCACAGATGAGGATAAGGTTCTTGTGGAATGTGTCTTAACCTTGTCTATACTACATTTATCATGGTAGGATTAACAAAAAAACAAAAGCAGAGGATAACCAGCAAACAAATCATTTGATAAGAGACAGGCTAACTCTTCTTAGCCCCAAAATAGGAAATAAACAGCTGTTCAGCTTTCCCGAAGGGCTTAGTTCTGGCATGGCAGTACTTGAGTTGCCTGTGCACATCCAATATATATAGAATCTTCTCTCCCTTTTTTGGACTCTGGAAAGAAAAATGGGAGATTGATGGCTTGAATCAGGATAAATTCAGAAACAAATTTTGGCATGAAAGAAGGATTAGTGTACAGAACAACCATGAGAGCCTGCTTCTCAGAGACTTGCTTGTAGGTGTCAGAGCAATAAGCAAAACAGTTCTGCAAGTGATTAATTAATTTCAACTCAGCCTGAAAGGCAGGTTCAAAAGAAGATAAAGTTAACTTTTCAAGAAGAATGTTGAGATCCCAAAGAGGAGGAATTTGCTTTTGAGAGGGTCTCAAGTGCAACACTTCTTTCATAAACTGTTTGAGCACAAAAAGAGCAGAAAGAGGAGGATCCATGAACAGAATACCTGATAGCTGTATAAAAAGAGCCATTGCTGAGTAACTCACATGATATTTCAAAACCAGAGGGGTAGACACCATACCAGGCCCCCTGATATTGGTTAGGCCTCACCTAGAAAACCTCTTCCACTGGTAAATAAAAGATTTTCTAATTGCAAGTTTTTTTACCTCCTTGCAAGATTTTAGCATTATTACTACATTATACTGCACGTCTATTGCCTTAAGGAAAATTACTTGCAAAAGCAAACTGTTTGTATTTAGAACCTTGTCTGAGGCCTTAATCTTCTAGTTTCATTCACATTTGTGGCAGAACTGTGAACTAATGCCAGATTTGAGCTTCATTTAGTCATTTATTACAGATATTTTTCCAGAAGCAGCATTACTGGTAAATTCCTGCATAGTCTGGTGACTTACATGCAAAAGTATAATTCTAGGTTGGTTAAACAGGACAATGCCCAGGACTTTATGCATGTGTGAATCTCCACAGACAAAGTCCTATATCATATCCTAGCAAGCTATAAGTCACCTCTGTGTCCCAAGAATCCCATAACTTGTACCTAGATCCATACCGCTCAACCTCTTAGAGTAAGATTCTGGACAAAACCATAAATAAAAGTGACAAAGGCCCAAAATTTGGGACAATTTTTTTAAATATTGCTATGCAGACTTAGGAAGTTGATAGAATAATAGCTTTTGCATTAGCATGGGTTTTCTGAAGGGTATGAAGTCTGAAACTCAAATGTCTGCCATTATTTTCTAATTTCAATATTTAATGATTTGCCACTAATTTGCCAAAAAAACACAATTTTATTAAAAGTGGGACAAAAATATGATGCAAAAATCTGGACATTCTGCAAAAATCTGTACAGTTAAGAGGTATGTCTAGATCTACTGGAGATACTCATCCTTAGACCAAATCCCCTATTCATGGGAGACTTTAACTACCCGTCTATAGACTCGACACTACCTCAAACTCGCAGTCACAAAGATTCCTGGACTCTATTAAGACAAATACCCCGGCCCCGGTAGTGCAGATACCCACCAGAGGTTCAAACATACTGGACCTAGTGCTCGCCAATATGAGACAGTGCTGCCCCTACCTCCGCCCCAGTGTCACATCTGCACTGTTGATGTCAGACTACAAAGCTATCTCCTTTGAAATAAAAATCAACTTGGTAACTCCAGAAAACCTTGTAACTGTTAGGACCTATTCCATAGCAAACGGTATCCTATTATGTGATAGTTTGCCAAAATTCATTGCCACTTGTAACCCTGCGCTCACAGCAACCTATGCAGAATTGTTCCCAGAGACCCTGTACAACCATGTAAATGGCTTTATATAGGCTGCTGTACCTACTAGAAGCAAGCCCAAAACAAAGTTTAAAAACAAATCAAACTGGTAGAATCCTAACCTTAATAGGGTATATAACAAAAGGAAAAAAGCCATTGTTAAAATTAGTTTGAGCAGCTCCCATAATGATAAGAGCTCTCGAATTAAACCAAACAGGAAACTAAGAGGACTAATTAAGTCCAACAAGGCTAGTTAAGAGAAAAAGATAGCCTCACAGACTAAAGACCAACAAAAGGCCTTCTACAGCTATGTTTGTAATGAGAAAGGTTGGACAAAGCAGTTTTATGAACTAGTGGTCTGTGATGCACCTTCACTGAGCAGAGCAGCATAGAAAATATGACAGCTGACAAATGCATCTTAACTTCACCTCCCACTCCTCCCCTACCTCCCTTCATGAAATACCTATTAGCATAACCCCCATCCACCTCCACTCCCTCCCACCTCCTCCTATGACATACCTATTAGCATAACCTCCACAATTATTAGCAGGGAGCAGGTCTTGGTGGTGTTCACTAAGGCCAAACATATAGCCACAGTGGGCCTCAACAATATCATGGAATGCCTTCTAAATAGTTTAAAACATGACCTATTGAGACCACTTGAGTCATGTTTCAAGTATAGCCTAACAATAGGCTTTGTACCATAACAATAGAGAACTGCAACGGTTATCCCACCATAAACTGAACCCAGATTCTACAGACCCATTAATCTGACTAGTCTAATATGCAAAGCCATGGAATGAATTATCATGGAAATGATCAACAAAGACATGGGCATCCTTCAGACACTGGACCCAACACAATTTGACTGTGTCTAGGCAAGGTCATGCCTACTAAATCTGATGGACTTCTTTGAGAATAGATAAGGGGGAATGGTGCATACCGCCTACCTGGACATGGCAATGATTAAACACAATACCCCACTCAGGTATAGTTCTCAAACTCACTGAACTAGGCATAAACACCTGCATAACTCACTAGATTGCCAACTGTCTCACAGGCAGGACCCAGGAAGTCAGGGCTGATGTGACCACCTCCACTAAGAGACAGGTCACCAGCAGGGTACCTCAGGGATCTGTGCTGGGACCATTCCTATTTGGCATCTACTTTCTGGAGGTAAAGGCTAATGTCTAGGACTTTTGGCTGACCAACTTTGCAGATGATTACAAATTGGGAGCTATCATAGACTTCCCTCATGACATAAACATCTTTCAAGAAGGTTTAATACAGACAAATGACTAGTGCCAAAGTCACAGATTAAAATTCAATGCCAATAAATGCATTATAGTGCATTTTTGGAAAACAGACACTCAGGCTAATTACTCCATCAATAAGACATCTTTAAGAGTTGATCCAGTAGTCAGAGATCTGAGAATATATGTATACAGTAAACTGGCCTTTTTACAACATGTGGCCAAGGTAGTGAAAAAATCATTGTATGTTGCGCAGCTAATAAGTAATGGCAAAGCATCCTGGTCCATGGAAGTCACAGTGACACTTTATTCAGCTCTTATCAGACTCATCATTGAATATAATGCCACCTTCAGCATGTAGCTGACCAGACATATGCAACAACTGAAACACCCACAAAACTTCCTTACCAGGAGAATCAAGGGTATAAACACATTGACCTATAAGGATTGCTTTAAAGCCCCATTCCTATACTCAGTCTCCTAAAAGTTACTGAGAGTCGATCTATGTCTGCATACAAGGCATCCTCAGATCCAGCTCTGATGGACCTTTTGCATATCCACAAAATGAACAGCATCAGAACCACTAGATCCAAGGATTTAAATGTTGCTTACAACACAAATCGAACATGTTGCCAAGACATGTCTCAGAGAATTTCCATGTTGTACAACAGGCTTCCCATCCATGTGAAGCAGAGTCCATCCTTAACCCAATTTAATTGTAACTGATTAATGGATGGGAAATCAGAAATTCACCCTGGGTCTAATCCCCATGTCTCTGATAGATAAAGGCAGGCAGTAACTATGCGCAAACTAGCACATACACCCACATAATCTTTAGGAACTTCTTAACTAATATTCTCCCTCCTAATAAATGCCCATGATGCATAGGGACACAAGTGGGTTGGGTTGTGCGGTTAAGCTTATAAAGGCTCTGGTGGTCTTTAGCCAAGTATATACCTATGAACCTTCAATACTTGCTGCAGATCCTCATGGAGCAAGTGCCTAAAAGGTATCAGGATAGACTCATCCAGGCTGTCTGTTGCACTTGCTATAAGATGGGGTGCAGCAGTCACCCCTGACACTGTGAGAGCAGATGCAGAGTGTGAGGAAGCTTGTGGTAATTGCCCTTGGCCAGTTCCATTCAAAGAGAGAACCGACTTTGCATTGGCCAAAAGACGGTCATCACAGTGATCTTTGGTAATTCTTTCTGAATTTTCATACATACCTAGGATATCAGTGGGAAGGGTGTGCATGCTTAAAGGAATATCCCATCCAAGGGAACAAGAATGCTTTTGTCCTCCAAACATGACTGCATGGATGTGTCAATTAGAATTTTTTCTCACTGTCTGTTTTTAAAGAAAGCAAACAGATCTACTGTAAATGTTCCTTATGGCTTGACCAATCCAGGCAATTTTCTGTCCTGAGTTTCCACTCTTTGAGGGTCAGTCTGGGATCTGCTTAGTCTGTCTCCCACTATGTTTTGCTCTGATAGGATACATGAGGCCTGGAGTATCACAGAATACTTTAAGCCTAGCTCCCAGGCCATCATTGCCAACTAGCAAAGAGGGTATGTCCTTGTACCCTCCTTGATTGTGTTGAAGAACTTTTAAGGTCTGACTCACATTCACTGCTAACATTTCTTTGATGTTTATGTGCTTTGTAACATCCAAAGGACCCCATTCACCTTGTACTTAAACTTCCCTGTATGCCACTTCCCATGTAAAATCTGATGAGATAGCCTGGACTGATTGAACTGGAGTCTAGACTGATAAAGTTAGGTATGAATTGAAAGACATCTCTTTCATTTATCACTGTAATTCTCATTTTGCAAATCCATCACTGGTACCTGGAACTCCAAGGGGATCAGGTGATGTGTTCAACAATATTTTAAGTACCATTTAATATTTCTCATGTGGAGTCTGGCCTATGGTGACATGAGGATCATTGATGCCACAAGGTCTAGAATACTGAGAAACTCTCTTATGAAGGCATCTTCTTGAAGAGAGAAATCCCTGAAAATGTTCTGAATAGTCAGGACTATGTTTTCTGGTACAAAGGCCATATTTTTCTGTGTTCATAATATACCCCAAGAAGACAATTTTTTGTGATGGTGTGAGACAGGATATTTGTAGGTTCATTATGAAATTGGGACAAATTGGCATGTGATTATACGCATCCTTCAAATGTACAATCACCATGAAGCAGTGGTCCAGAAGAAGGGCTAGGATTTTCTCCAGGGTGAGTATTCTGAATGTGGATATTTTTAGAAAGGTATTTAGGTATGCCAAATGCAATACTAGTCTCCACAATAGTGCCTTTTGGGGTGTTAGAAAGATTCTGGTATAACATAATTTTCCATTTTGTGGTGCAGAAACTGGTTCTATAACCCCAACTTGCACCTTGTGAAGTAGCACATGAGAGAACAGGCATGTCTGATCTGGACAGTGGGGGGATTTCTCTGAAGAAAGGATGATTTTCTGTCTAGTGCCAAAACTGTCCTCAGTGAATTATTCTCAGCACCAACTTGTCAGAATCTATTTGTGGCCAGGCTGCTGGGTTGAGCTAAAGCCTTGGGGAAAGTGAAGGGGGGAGAGGGACAGGATGAAAGGATGGGATGCCCTGAGTATTGCCATAGTCATTGTTTAGTAGAGAAAGATCTTTGGGGAAATAATCCCTTTTATTTGGTTCAGAAACATTACCCTCTTGCCATTTCCTTTGGTACCTTGACTCTGGTTAGGATGAGACTTTGAAATTGGACACCTTATTAGGACAAAACCCATGAATATGAAACATTCTAGATACTCCATGCATCAATTTACCTCTCTCATCCCATTTTTGGTAATCTGGGTAGCAGCAGGATCAAACCCAAATTCAGGACTGAAAAGAATATTCAAAACCTTATTTTTTTTAATTCTCAGAAAACTTCTGGTTATGTAACCAAGCAAACCTTTTTAATACAACAGAATTGGTTGTATTTCCAGAAATAGTGTCTGCACCTTCCAAGGCACTCCTCAAATCATGTTTTGAAACCTGAGTCTCATTAGAAACAATCTCATTCATATAACACTTCTGTTCTGCAGGCAAAGATATAACACATGAATTTAAAACTAAGTACATTACAAAATACATTTAGGATCATAGGATCATAAGAAGTTACTAGGCTATTAGCCTGAGGCCCTTACAAGCATAGCTAAGAATTTAGCCCATTTTCCAACAAGTCAGCACCCTATACCACTGTCCAGCAGGGACACAAGTGGAATCCCAGGGGTGTATTTTCTGTTCCCCATCCAGTTATCCAGGTTGCACTTAAAAAGGTTTAATGAGGTACTCTGCTTTACATGGACAGGGAGTCTATTCCACAAAAGGGGGAATCTCTGCAACACAAATCTGTCCCTCCAACATGTCCTATTGATGTCACAGACCAGGTTGAGGTCATGCATGTGGGTTACTTGAGTAGAGCTTGACTTGCAAATATGCAGCAGTCCCATCAGGGCAGAGTGTGAGATTGCTTTGTAAGCCAGACAGAGTTCACCTCTGAGGAGTCTGTAGGAGACTGAGTAGAGGGACAGGGGTTTTAGCCTATCTGTGTAGGGCAGATGTTTGAGGCCCTGGATTCTCCCAGTGAAGAACGTCTGTGTTCTCTCCAACTGCTGCATGTGCTTTGTGAGGTACATGCTGAAAGGGGCATTGTACTCAGTAATGGGTCGTATAAGGGAAGAATACAGGGATGTTATTACCACCTTTTCCCTGGATGAGATACCCTTACTAATGAGGTGGGCCATATAGAGAGCTTTAAATACAATGGAGGCAATATGGTGATGTGATCAAAAGTCAGTTTGCTATCAACCTGGGTGTCCAAGTCCCTCACGACTGATTGCGTGCTTAATACCTTATTATCAATGTCATAATTTGTGGGGATGTCACTCTCCCCAAAAGGGACTATGATGCATTTTTTGCCATTCAGTTTGAGGCCATATTTCTGGCACCAGTTATTTGTTTGGGTGAGATCCTCTTGGAGGATGTCCACATCACTAGGGGAATTGATGGCAGCACCCAGCTTGCAGTCATCTGCAAACTTGATCAGCCATAACCCACTAGATATGGCCTGCACCTTTGAGAAGTATATACCAAACAGCAGAGGCCCCAAGACCGATCCCTGGGGCACACCGCTTGTTATAGGTCTACTACTTGAGGCGGCTTTCCCTATTTTGATTAGGTGGGTTCTATCAGTGGAACAGTTTGTTACCCATCTGGTAACATATGGATTCATGCCTAGTTGAGAGTTTATCTATTCTACCTGAGTGGGGAATAGTAGCAAAGGCTTTGGCCAGGTCAAGGTAGGTAGTGTGTACCATCTTCCCCTCGTTTGTGGCCTTGGTGACTGCCTCAAAGAAGTAGACCAAATTTAACAGGCATGTCTGCCCCTTGACAAAACCAAACTTTGTGGGATCAAGTGTCTGGAGGTTGCCAATGTCCTTGTTAATGAGGTCTTTGATAATTTTCTCCAATTCTAAAGACTAAATTACTAGTCTGAGCTAACTTTTTCTCTGAGAATCTAAACAGTTGCCAATTTTATCTAGCACTGTAGGGTTAAAAGAATCAACGGCTCTCTTTCTAGAGTTGGCAGCTGGATAACCCTTGGCTCAGTCAGCTGGAAAATGTGATAAGAGAGCTGCAAGATCAGAGTATGCCATGTATTTCCTCATAACCTTTTTAGGAACTGGCTCATTAGTCAAAGATACAAGAAAATAAGGTCAGGACAGTGATAAAGCTGAAACTGTAGCCAGGTGCATGAATCCAATAAATGCAACTCCAGACAAACACCAGATACTTTAATAAAACAACAAATCTTTCAGATTACAAATCCTAACACTGAAGAAGGATTTGTAATCCAAAAGCTTTGTTGTTTTATTAAAGTATCTGGCAGTTGTGTAGACCTCTTCTAAGGCTGGTAACAGAGAGGAACAGCCAAACTATTTGGAATCTTATCCTCAGTAATATCATAGTGGGCGGCCATGGTGGTGCAGTGGTTAGCATTGTCGTCTCACAGCAAGAGGTTCTCCGGTTCGATCCTCGGCTGGGGTGCCTTCTGTGCAGAGTCTGCATGTCATCCCTGTGGTCGCGTGGGTTTCCTCCGGGTGCTTCAGTTTCCTCCCACATCCCAAAGACATGCAGTAGGTGGATTGGACACTCTAAATTGGCCCTAGGTGTGAGTGTGTGCATGTGTGTGCCTTCTGTGGAAGGTTGGGCGCCAGGCTGGCAACTCGAAACAGTAAAACTTCACTGCCAATCATGAGCGGACAGGTGATCTGCTGTGGCAACCCCTAACCGGGAAAAGCCGAAAGAAGAAGAAGATCCTCAGTAATATCATAAACTCTGCCAGTCTCTTGCATATCTCCAGATTGCTCCCAGTCAAATACATCTCTAAACCTAGTTAGCATCTGTAGAAAATTGAATATTTGCTTGGGTTTTTGAAACTGTTCACCTTTGGAAGAATCAGACTGGATAGACTCAGATTGCTCAGTGTTATCTGCATCAGAGTCATCATCAAAATCTGTGGCACTAGACTGATCTCTGGAGAAGGTAGCCCCATAGTCATTATGAATAAGAGCATAGCCTCTGAGATTAGTTGACTGTAAACACCCTTATCTAATGAAACCACATCAACCATACACTGCATGGTAATAACCTGACTGCCTGTTATGTGGTGAAGGTCTTCTTCTTACTATGAACTACAAAAGAGGTGAAAATATCTGGGACAGAGTATTATGTCTGGAAAAGGGTCTCTCACCCTGGATCTCTGCTGCACCTAAACCTTTCAGTTCTTCCATACCAGAACCAGGTACTGGAACAGCCCTGAAAGATGTGTTTGACACCTGTACCATACAATGCTGCGTGCTCCTACTGGAGGGTGACAGGGAAAAAAGGTAAGTGGTCTGTATTCCAGCTTAAGGCAACAACAGACACACAGATTGTAGGCTGAGGCATGTTTTGTTAAGTTTTTTCTTTTTAGGTGCAACTGAATTTGATAACAGGCAGCCTTTATTAGGATCCATGAAGTCAGGCTGGAAAACACCAGCCAGAATAACAGAGTGACACTACTAAAAGTGAACTAATGGTAACAGTAATAGAAAATATATATTATGTCTCCAGACAGCAAATAGCACTAAACTGGATAAAATATAGCAGAAACAGTTTAAATTGTGCTAAGCCTTGTTCTACAGTCTGCACAGTGTGGTAAACAGCAGCACACAGTCACATTACCAAGTAAAATTCACTTGTCCAAATAGTGACACAATTTTAAATATATACCCTTAAATCAAACAGAAACCTTTTAAGACAGCATAAATAAATATGTACACAGAAATTCCCTCATCAGAGATTTAAAAAATCTCCACAGAAAATGTAAATAAAGTAATTTGTGGTAAAATCGCAATTTAATGATAAAAATAACAATAGCAGTGTTATACCAGTAGTAATAGCATAAAAATGAAATTAAAAAAAGTGAGAAAATGCAATATGTTGGTGTATGAACTTCAAAATGAAGCTGATAAACAACAGTCAGTTCCTAGTGGTCAACTGACACAAGAGAACTTCAGTTTCCTACTGCAAGTCATAAAACTTTTTTTGTTAGAGAAACCCCATAACTGCTTAAAAGCAGTATTAAGCACACAAACAACACAGTGGTAAATTAGAATTCCCAGAAAAAATAGCTGTGGTAGATATCAAGTATATTAAAATAAAAATTTAACACACACACATACACACACATATATTTATATATATATATATATATATATATATATATATATATATATATATATATTTTTTTTTTTTTCTTTTTTTAATAAAACAGAAAGAAAACAAAAGTGTAGAATAATAAAGTGGAGGGGAAGTTCCAAAAGGGATCTTACTGAGTCTGGAAGCTGTAATCCACCAATGCAGACTTCAGAAGAGCTTCAACTATGTGAGTCCTACTACTGGCACTAAAGACAGAATAGCTGACTTCTGTGACAGAGGTTAATCTTCCCATGATTGGAAGAGTTTAACCAACCCCTTTCACAGAGAGTAAGGGAAGGAGATTTTGAGCTGTGGACATCTGCCAATGTGGGTTTTGTGCAGGCATAGAACTCATATGCTACTGAGGCACTGTGAATGATGAACATAGTTTTTATTAGTAGTGAAATATTTCTGTGACTTTAGGGTAGGAGATACTTACCTATGATTGAATGAGAACCTTCACTTTGCCTTTCTGCTGTAAATTAATCAGAAGGTCATCAGCTAGATGACCAAACAAAAATTCTTGAGTTACTGGAGCATTCAGAAGTCATTATGTCATGTCCTCATTATAAAATTATTTTCTATGCCAAGATATTCTTATTAAGCCTACCTCTGTCATGGCAGCTCCTCAAACAGCATCTGCAGTATCATGGAAACATTGCTGGAGGAATATAACAGATTTTTTTAAGTTGTGCTAAAATGTAGCTCTGATAGGAATCCACATGATCCAAAGAGTTTGAAGCTGTAACTCCAAATGTACTAGATGCATCAGTTTTTTTACCATCTTTATCTATTAACCTTGAATCCTTGTCCACTGGGAATGAAGCTGGTGAGTACTTTTCTCATGTAGAGTAAAAGTAGCCTAATAGATAGTTATAGGATTGGCCTTGTGAGAATTGTATAAATCCTGTGTATCTAAAGGGAAGTTATATGACATATCAGCATTTTACATTCTGGATAATATGAGGTAGGCAATGGTTGTCCTTTATACATCTTTAAAAAAAGTAAAGTGAAGGGACTGTTCAGCATTATCATTTCTTTTTATCATTTCCCTGATAAGAGGGAATGCCCAGAAGCCAGCTAGAAGTATTCTTCAATGAAATTTAAAGTTTTCATAAAGAAATTATCTTTTTTAGAAGAAGCACATGACTGTGAAGATAAGTTTAAAAGAATCTCAGGAGGTATGAGAATTAATTTGTTTCATACAGAAGCCATCCTTTTCACTTTGAGTCATCTTGAATCATCATGTGGACTTGTGAAGATTTCTGGGAAGAGATGCATCCACAGGCTGATGTCAGTCCAGTGAAGATATCAACACCGGTCTCTCTTGTCCCAATGTAGTTTTATGTACCAAATTGAAATATTCCTTGTAAAACATTTTAGTTCAAGACACACTGTAGTAAGACAGGAGTCATATAAGATGATATTACCAAGGGTTTAGTTTGAGAACACATTTCCACTGAAACTCCCTGATCAGATATAACTTTAATGAATATTGATAGAGGTGTTAAGTTTTATTTCTGTTGGCAGTCTTCAGGTCTGAAAGGAGTTTATATGTACTTTAGACACTGAGTTCATATCCCTGTTTTGGGAAGTCATATTGCAGAAATATTTGGACTTTAATTTTTTTGGTATCTACACAGCTTCCTTTAATAATTCCCCTCTTGTAAATTTCACCACCTTATCCATTTTGTTGTTTGTCATTGGACTTCTTGGCCTTTATATTCAACAAATGAATGTGGATCTTTAAAAGCATAAAATTAGAAGCAAAAGGCTACCTTTTGAAAACAGAAGGGCTATAACTGCTATACTTGCAACTGTGGAACTACAAGTGGAAGTGGGCGGGATACAAATATCACATTTGAGCTTGTGGTACCTCAGAGTATTTTACTTTATCTAAGGTACATCAGTCTTGTGGTTAGTGTATGTTAGTATATATAAGAATCAGAGGTGAGGGGGTGCAGAGGGGAGGAGCTTCCCTGAAAAAGTGTGTAAAAGTTACATATATCACACTTCAGCCTACCATAACCAAAACAAATAAAGAGTTTAATGATGTTTTCATTTCATTGATTACAAATCTCAGCAGAAAAGCAACAAATAGTCAATGAGCACAAGGTACTAGATAAGCAAATAACTCTTGCATCAGAACAGGATGTGAAGCACTCAAACAGGCAAAAAGAGCTAACAAAAGCTTCTATAAATGCTGTCTTTTTATGGAAATATGCACCAACATAGCTTTGAAGGAATGTTGTTGTGAGTCTTTTGTAACTTTTTGTAGGGAATAAAGCACAGCTAGTGATGTTGTCTACCCAGGAATGAAGGAAAACAAGGTGGGTAAATCCCAGATGTTATGAATTACTCTTACAAAAATCCTCCTCAAAAAAGACTGACCAATCTATGGCTTAAACATCATAATTTGCAGTTTTTGTCCTGCAGAATGCTAACTGAATAAATTATTAAAATGTAAAATTTAAAGTTTGCATTTGGCAGACGCTGTATATGGATAATCCATAAATAAGGGAGTGCTACAGAAATTATAGCTTCTTGGGTGTGACATTGATATTAACACCATTAATTATTAAGATAAGGGAGAAATTAAATGTGTCAAAGCCTGCTATGGACAGTGCAAGATGTTTTTGTGGACACCCGCCAAAATACAAAAGTATCTGTAATTTTGGAATTAGTTGCATATAATATACACCAAAAATATTTCTATCAATTGATATGTAAAAAGAAAAAAATAATGTACCATCTCACAGCAGCATCATTTGATTACCTTTTGTTTTCTTTGAAATCTCTGTTAATTCTCACAAGCTCTTTTATAATTAACATTAATTTGTCATTATTTTCCTTCATTTGATTAATTTCTTCTTTTAATTTGCTTTTTTCCATCTGATGATATCTGATTGTCGATTTCAGTTTCTCCTGAAAAAAATCAAAACAAACAATATATGTAGTAAATTAAGATAAAGTGCTCTAAATACTGATGTGGCTAGCTTGTATTTAATAGACTCTACAGCACAAAGAAAAAAATGCATTGATATTTTATAAATCATTGTAAATCAGTCCATCTGTCTATCAGTCTCTCTCTTTTTATCTATCTATCTATCTATCTATCTATCTATCTATCTATCTATCTATCTATCTATCTATCTATATATCTACCTATCTCACCTTATATGAAGCTTGCTTGATATCAGGGACAACATATACTTTATTGACACATCCATATAAAATTCAATAGATAGAACATTAATTATTCAATAGGATGCAGCAAGTAAGGGTTGAGGTTTATTTGATAACCAGAGCAAGCATTAGCAGTGGTGACCAGCAAGATTCTTTACTGATATCATTTCTTTTTTGAACTATTCTTCTTAGCTATAAAACTGGGAATTGGGCTGGAGATAATCATATATGTTAATGACAGCAAACTAGGAAAACGTTAAATATTATAATGTCAGTTTTTAGCTTAGGATTTCAAGAGAGGGCATGTAAGAGTCCTTCTGCAGCATGTCTTGGGCTTCTACATCTGTTATTAAAAAAAAAAAAAGATCAGCTCATCTTTTCAATACTTTCAGAGACATAATTACTTTAATAAAAGATGAAGTTCTCTAACATGGTTTTCAAAAAAATACATACCTAGTTAGTAGTAATTACCTTATTGTAAATGTCAGTAAATGTAGAAAAGTGTCTTGGTAAAAAAGGACATAAATTATAAAATAAATAAAAGTGAATAAAAGACTAACACCATTATTGTATACCTGGGAGGAACAGCAAAGAACAACTTAAACTTTTAGTAGTGTTCATCTGCCATAGTCAGAAAAGCATATTATGTAGCTCATTTTCATTCTGCAGGGCATGTCTAATCATTCCAGGAGATCACAGTACCGCTTCATATTTCATTGATCTACTTCATTACTGAATACAATGCTAAACTTTGTAGTTTTTAAATGGATTACCTGAAAGAACTTAAAATGTTATAACTGATACTTACTAAAGAAATTCATAGATGTGAAAAAATGTATAAACTACCATTATATTCTGTTTTTCATGGGTTACAAAGAGATGTCAATGTCTAGTCTGTCAGGACATGCCTGATTTGCTTCTGCTTGGGAGTGCGTACCTTGAATGCACCATTTGAGGGAGCTAACACCAGATAAGGGATTCTAACACTGAGATTAAATAACAATAACAGCAAAAAATGGTGGTTGCATTTCACCATGCCTTTCCCTAGAAATTGGAAGAAGACAGTCTTTAATTTCCTTCAAAATTATTCTATTTATATTTATGGGAAGTAAATAATATCAGTATGGGATTACATTACTCAAATTTTTTGAATGTCTGTAGGTTGTAAACTTGTCAATTTAGACTATAAACCTGTGCATCTAGTGATTGCCAGGTAAAATATGAATAAGTTAACAGGATACCTTGGCTATCTTTCCTGAAAAAAACAAAGTAGTCTACCAAACTAGCCACTCTGGAAAACAATTAAAAGTATTAACTATTTTTGATTTTTGCTGTATCTCCTTTATATCAACCATATCTGGGAGTAGCTGTAGTTTTTTGTGGTGCAGTTAGCATGTTCAGCTGTTAACTGAAAGACTGGTGGTACAAGCTCACCCAGAGATGATGCATCTTTATTTAAATCTGCCACTTAGTGCAGAGGACTGAGGCTAAGAGCTTTTAACAAGTTGCTTCCTGTAGTCCACAGTTTGATTTCCTAGTTGGGCAGCTGGTGGAGAAGGGAAGGCTGTGAGCTGTACTTCCTGTGATACACAGTTTTATTTCCTCATCCCTCAATTTGCTCACTGTATGACCTTAAGTAAGTCATTTAGCTAGACAGTGATTGTGCTGGGCTACTCAATGTAGTCCCCTGGACTGCAAGCTTGGTACCCACTTATGAACCAGGTTTGCTATCAGAATATTATTGGATGAGGTTAAAGATTTGAGTAGTTTCATACACACTACTAGCTATATGCATCATAAAATACAGTGGTAGACTATTAGTTTTGTGATTTCTCACAAACAGAAAGACAGATTATAACCATTTAGAAACTGTATATGTAGGGTATCCTTAACTGTGTCAAGCTTCTTACAAGAGTTGCATACTCAGAATTGATAAAATCCACAAGTGTTTTTTGTTAATGTTGTGATCATAGTAATGTATACTTGTCTGCTATTATGAGTTTTTCCTAAACAAGTTTGCTATTCTGAGTGACTCAGCAGGCTAAATAAATATCCTGATTTAAAAATATCAGCAGATTAGAATTCTACCCACTCATCAGGCAGTGGGGTCTGTTTCTAGTACTGTTATTTCAGTGCAGAAGAAGGGTAATACTGCATACCTGAGGTGATATCCTTCACATGAAATGTTAACCACAGGCTGTATGTTTCTGTTTTGGATATAAAACATGTATAAATAAAGATATCTTGGCAGATGGAGTCTGTTACATGCTGCACTTACAGAGCAAATATTATCGAATCGTATGCGGTACTAGCACCCACCCCCATTATCTAGTTTGTTTAGAAACAAGCAACATATTGGAAAAACTGAGTGGTCGAAAAATGAGAATCACATATCAAGCAGATGACAGCATCATAATTATTTTACTGCATTACAGGGCAATGATCAATATTCCATAACTAATATTAATATACTGCAATGTAACTAACTTAAAAATAGCTTTGAAACACAGCTTTGATGTTAATACCTTAGCAGTGATGCCAGTATTAGCCCAATCACATTTATGTAGACCCTACTATTGATTCCCATAATGCACCTAGGCACTGTTGAGCTGACTGCGATCCTGACAAAATGTGTGTATCAAAGTATCTTGAGATGTCTGCAGATGGTCAGTTCATAAATGGAAGTATGCAGCCAAGGTGGGAAATTCAGATGCAAAGTGAAGTTTGTAGCCATGAGTAAGTGGAAAAAGTGCAAATATGAGTTTTGGATCTATGTGGCTTTGTGGTCTTATGCAAATAATCTGCTTCTACGTGCAAATTAATTTGTCAGACTAATGACCAGGGGTATTTATTCAAGATCTAATGTTTTCATCCCACTCTTTTCCTTCTTCATTAGACATATTGTAGAGTACAGTGGTCCCTTTGGTATTTACCTGTCTAAGCATATGACTCTGACTGAGAGACTACAGCATTTTCTCACTAAGACAACTGAGGGCATGACTTCCTTGAGCTACTCAGTCCACCTTAAAGTGCTTTGTCTGTTTTCTGCATCCTACAGACTCTTGAGACATGACCTCTGTCTAGCCTACAAAGCCTCAAAGAATCCAGTCCTATGAAATCTCCAGCACATCCACAAAATTGATAACGCTCTCAGCACATAAATTCCACTAAAACTTAAGTAAGACCAGCTGGTGAGATACATGTTCCAGAAAATCTTTCTTTTATTGAATAGACTTCCTTTTGATAAAGCAAAGTAGCTCCCTGACTTTCTTTTACCATTATCTGCATGAATGTATGGGCTATAGTAAACACACTCTGAGTCTAGCCCCCTCAAGCCCTCAAAAAAAGGGTCAAAACTAGGTATAAACTAAGACTTCCAATATGGCTGCATACTAATCAACAGCCTAATTTCTGCTCTCCCAGTGTAAAAACAGAAACTGAAGAAAGGGAGCCAGTGAAACTGTCTTTTGGATAAAATTCAGTTACTGGCTAGTAAGTACACTGTTTGGATGTCAGCAAAGTAGAAATTTAGAAAACCTAAAAGAAAATTAACCAGAAAAGGTGAAGAGAAAACATTGTCTGGTAAGAATACTGTAGCTGTTGAGCAAAAAGCATTTCAAGCTTCAGCTTTAGTACAAGAGATGGCTTTCAGTAATTTAGAGGAAAAATAAATCATATCTACTCAGAGGTGATTAAAACAAATGAAACATTGAAGGAGTACTCAAATAACAAAAGACTGGAAAAACAGAAGAAGCATTAACTAGCTATTCAGATGATAACTACAAAAAAATCAAAGATTGAAACGAATAAAAGTTTGCTGAAAATGGGACTTCTCAAGAAGAGCTGTTTCAAAAAAATGGCAGTTAGAAGACGGAGTGGACAGAGAAAACCTGAGAATTTCTGCTGTACCAGAGGCATTGGAAGAAACAGGCTGTATTCATTTTATGAATTTGTTAAATGAAAGGCACAATGAGTGAATGCTTCAAACCTGGCCTTGAAAAAACTGCCAAGACCTGTTTTAAGATGCAGTCATACCAGCAGAAAGAGTTAATCCTGGCCAAACTTGGGCAGAAGGGAAAAGTATTCAAATTGAAGATGACAGAGTATTAGTGAAAAAGTGATTATTCACTGTAAACTAGGCAGAAGAGAAGTACATTTATCCCAGTATTCAGGGAATGTTGAGAGGCAGGTATGATATTCAAACTGTTGTATCCAGCTGTCTTCAGAATATTTTTTCCTGTAGGATCAAATATATTTTTTGATGTAGAACAGACTAATGGGGAAATAAAAAAGTTCATCCAACAAAAAGTGAGCCAAGAAGCAGAAGGGGGATCTCTTTCTCATTCTTCTGACAATAGAGCTCATAGAGAGACTTTGCCCTTGAAAAATTCTTTTCCAATGTTCAAAGGAAAATGCTTGAGAGACAGAGAAATGCACAGGACTTGAACCAGAGTCTGGTGTTGGGAGATGGAGTTGAACAGGGAGAAAACTAGAAACACTAAAATTAGTGAATACATGAGAGACTATAAAGCATCAGTCACATTTGTGAAATATGGCTTTGAATGCCAGTTTGGCTTTGTTAAGGGCAGATCATGCCTCCTAAACCTGGTAGACTTCTTTGAGACAGTTACACCATTCCCCATTCTGGTATTATAGACAAGCTCACTAACCTGAACATAAACCCCTACGTCAAAAGATGGGTTGCCAACTGGCCCATGGACAGAACCCACATGGTGAGAGTTGCAGGAGCTAGGTCCGTCTCTAAACTGGGTACAAGCGGTGTTCCCCATGGCTCAGTCCTAGGACCCCTCCTGTTTGGCATATACTTCTCAGAGGTACAGGCAAGCGCAGGAGGACTATGGCTGACCAAGTTCACAGACGACTGCAAACTAGGGGCTATAATTGACTCTCCGGCTGACACAGACATCCTCCAAAAGCATCTCACTAAGACGGCTGCCTGGTGTCAAAATCATGGCCTCAAGCTAAATGCCAAAAAGTGCATAGTCATCCCCTTTGAAAAAAACAAAGCACCGACAAACTACCACATAGGTGGTAGTCCCCTAAATACGGAAGACGTAATAAGGGATCTGGGGACCCAAGTAGATAGTAATCTCACCTTTGATAATCACATTGCCAAAGTGGTTAGAAAATCCTTCTATGTGGCCCACCTAATCACAAAAGGGTTCGCATCCAGATCAAAAGAGGTCATTGTGCCCTCTACTCATCACTCATCAGACTCATCTTAGAGTACAATACCCCATTTGGGATGTACCTTACAAGACACCTGCAACAGCTGGAAAGACCACAGAAGTACCTCAACAAGAATCAATCAATGACCTCAAACAGATGCCCTATGCAGCTCGACTGAAGAAACTCCAGTTGTACTTGGTTGCATACCGCCTACTCAGAGGTGATCTCTGCCTGACATAGAAGGCCATGTCCAACCCAGAATTGATGGACATGCTCCACCTAAAGAAAATCTTATCCCCTCAAGCCACACACTCTAGGGATCTAAACCTCACCACAACAATAAATAGGATGTGCTGGAGGGACAGATTCCTGTCCCAGAGACTTTCCATGCTCTGGAACAAGATCCCAATCTACATTAGGCAGAGCTCCTTGCTAACACTCTTCAAAAGAAACCTTGATGAGTGGATGGGAAACAGAAAGTTTATCTCAGGGATCACTTCAGTGGCTCTGCTGGAAAGAGGCATGGGGAACTAATCTAAGGGGATAGCGAAAGCCAACACATTCTGGCTAGGCTTATAAATGCCTTTGGGCAGATAGCCTAGTACCCACCTATGAACCTATGAACCTATGAAAAAGCAGCTGGGCAAGACTGTACTTTTGTTGACTTAGCTAAACTTGTGGGTGAACTATAAAGCATATACTCCACTTTATGTTATTAAGAACACAACAAGGGAAAAAGTAACTATAAATAAAAGACTTTGTTTTTATTAGTATTTGTATAAGACATTTCATGATAGAAAGTGCGTGTTACGTATAGTAAATCTGTTATGTGTAGATTGTAGTTAGGCATATTGTAAATGTAGGGGAAGTATTTTCTGTGGCATTTGTATGTGTGACAGATATTAAAGTAAACAAGTACTTTTTATTTGTAAAAAATATAGGTTTAACAATATAACAAGAGCAGAAGGGCTTAACAAAAGAAATTTAATGTGAACATGCTGTAATCTTGAATTGCTGGGGTTGGGTGGGGTGTAAATGTGCACTTGCATTGATTATATTATATATACAATTAAGATATTTTTTCTTATTTTTACAAGGGTGAATGTCTAGATTGGTGTTCTTGGCTTAAGCTATAAACAAGTGTTTTTGTAAGCAAGTAGCAGTGAAAAAAGGCAATATGCTGAAAAATGTTAAGCTTCTTACATCTGCAAAGATATTGGCTTGTTTTTGTATTCTTTTCATTAGTAAAAACTCAGTGGGAGTCAAGAAGCCTAAAGTTGAAGGAAGGTATTTGAGTATTCTGTCCTGAGTGAAATTGGCAAAAAAATCATTGTTGATTACTTTTATATGGAGACATGGCATCTGCAGATAAACGCTATTAATTTTGAGAGCTCTGAGCATTATTTACGGAGGGAAATGCATGATTTACAGGTAAAATGGTAAGCAATTCAGTGGAAATAAAGTCTTAATTTATGGGAAGTGAATAAGAGATAGCCTCCATAGCAAACATATCACTTTAATGCATTTAACAGAGCATTGTACAGTTTAGTATTATTTAAAGATAGAAAGAGCACTTTTTCTTAAGGCTAAAAGTTAATGTTTTCCTGAAAGCATACAAGCTGCTTTTTAAATCTAGGGGGTGGGGGTGAGGGTGAGGGATAGAGACAAGAATTGAACAGACAGCAATCAGTATAAGTGGGAACATAGATCATAGCATGCATTTTACCATGTGTAACCTTAATTTTAATTTTAAGTTAGGTAATACTTGTGGATTCAGCTGTCATTTTGGGGCAATTGTTACTATTTGAAGGGTTAAACTTCATTTTCTTAAGATGCAAATAGTTTATGTAGTTGTTCTACATTAATAGGGAATGAGGGAGTTGCAAAATATGATTTATTTGTTTTGTTTGTTTGAGGGTTGTCATTAAAGCAGAAAGTCTTGAAGAATGTGACATAGGTTCAAATGGACATGAGAAGAAACAACTGTTTTAAAGCTCAGCCTGCCAAACATTAGCATGTGCATGTAACATAAAAGTTGGGAACATACATTTGAAATATCTGTCATGTATAATAGATGGGAAAGTACATTTGTGTAAGTAAACTTACTAAAGCAGTAGAAGTTCAAATGAACACTGTTGCAGTAGCCTTAATGATATGAGTTATATCCTGCAAAGAATATAGCAGTTTCCAGCTTCCAAAGAGTCAGGGTACCTTCCATGTGCCAAACTGTTAGGCAGCTTGTGCTGAGCTGACTAAAAGACAAGTTTGGGTACAAAGCACTTCAGAGCTTTCCCACCAACAAAGCAATGAAGGCTGAGTTCTGAAAGGAAAAACCTAGTTGCAACAAGAGATAAATGTCCATCCATACCCTTGCCAAAACACACACACACCCACCCACACACACACACACACACACACACACACACACACACACACACACCAAAAAACAAGGCCGATAGATGGAGGGAGTGCTACTGCAGCAGTGATCATCCAAGCATCTTACTTACACAACTGTATTACTATGTTTGTCATACTGATCACTGCTTTAGTAGGCCTAGCTATGTGGGTAGACTACCCTAGCTAACCAAATTTGGCTGTGGAAGGAGAAGAGCCTAGGAGTCCCTGGAGAATGGTCCTAGCACAGCCTGATACTTGTCTGCTATTATGAGTTATTTAAAAACTAGTGATGCTAGCAAACAATTATAATTATTAACTACTGATTTTTGCTGATCTCCTTCATATCAACCATGACTGGGAGTAGCTGTACTTTTTTCTGGTGCAGTTAGCATGTTCAGCTGTTAACTGAAAGAGTGGTGCTTCAAGCCCACCCAGGGATGATGATGTTTTTCAAAATGCCATAGTGAAGCCAATGCCTTGGTACAGTGGGCCTTGAACCTGCTTGGAATAGTTTTGTTATGATGAGTATAGGTAGCCGTATCCAACCATTTGGAAATAGTCTGTTTTGACCCAGGCTGTCTCTTCTTATTTCCACAAGAAATAAACAATTGATATATCTGAAAATCTGAAAGATCTAATGATGTCAAGATGGCACCTGAGTTGTCTGTGGACTTCTAAGTTATGGATTATTCTTTCTCCCTCATATTTAGGTACAGGAAAGAAAATGGGGAAATGGATAATTTGGCTTAAAAATAAACTTGGACACCACTTTAGACAAAAAGGATTAGTCCTCAAAGAAACCTTGTCACTATGGAAAATGAGATGGGATTGACCCACCATAAGAGTTTTCAACTCAGATGTCCATCTTGCAAAGGTCAGAGCAATCAGTAAAGTTGTTTTCCACATTAAGAGCCTCAAGACAGGCAGAGTAGCTGGTTCAGATGGAGCAAGTGCAAGCATCTGTAACACAAAATTAAGATCATGAATAGGAGCCACTGGTTTCCTTTGAGGCTTGTTATACAAAATCCCTTTCAAAAACATTTTCATTTTGACATGACACTGCATTGAAAGAAGAGGATGCATGGGCTGACATGCTGAAATGGCTGATAAATTAACCATGATAGAGGAATAAGAAAGCCCAGAAGATAGTAACTCACACAAATATCATAAACCAGAGAACAACTAGCCCTGAATAGGTGTAGATTATGTTGTTGCCACTGACTAGAAAACATTTCTATTTGCTAATATAACAGGCTTTCTTGCCTCTATTAGTATCTGCTACATGTCCTCAGTAAACAGGCACCTAAAAGGACTTAAGACCCTATCATCCAAACTATCATTTTACATTGATATAAGTCAGTATGTATCAAACACGTCTGTTCTTGTGTGAGTACATCCAGTCTATGAGGAAGCTTGTAATAGTTGCCCCTGGTTATTTCCAAAAGAAGGGACAACCATGTTTGCCTAGGTCAGAAGGGAGTAACCACAATAATCTTGGGGGATTCCTTCTAAATCTTCAGAAGTACGCTGGATATTAGTGGAAAGGGTATAAAAGCATACTAGAACAATCCTGTCAAAGATCTTTCTTCCAGGGCTTCTTGCGTGAAGTCCTGGAACAATTGATTGTTCAGAGAGGAAACAAAAGGTATACTTAAGGAACTCCCCTCAGACAGAGCAAATCTTGGAAGACTCCCTGATCGAGTTTCCATTCATGAGGGTCTGCCATGGACCACCTCAGCTTGTCTGCCACACATTGTTGCTCAGAATAAAACATAGGATGGCTGTAGAGTGAGATGTTGTTCTGCAAAGTTATATCCCAAGCAAACATAGCTTGTCTGCAAAGGGGGTACAACTTGGTTCCCCATTGCCTCTTGGTGGATTGCATGAATATGTCATTGTCTGTAATCACCTGAAGAGATTCAAGGACCATTGATGGTTCAGAGAGTTGAGTTCCTTGATCAGGGCAAGCAGACACCCAGCACTTTTATCCCTCCTGAATCTGCTCTCTAAGCAAAGTCCAAAATGGCTGCGGTGACTGACTGATTTGGAGCAGGAAGGGACGAAGAAGGAAAGACCTGGATTTAAAGATATCTCTTGTTTCCACCAAAAGATTTGTCTACTGACAAACCTCAGCACTGGGTTTAAAAAGATAAAAGGTGTTGAAGCTGGAACCAAAGAAATTTCAGATACCATAGCATCTTTCTCATGTGGAGTCCTGCTAGGTGTATCATGAGAATTATAGATGCCATGAGACCCAAAATTCTGAGGAATTCCCTTGCAGTGATCAAAGCCTGAGAGGATAACATTACATGAGAAAACAAATTCCACAATAGTAGAAACACTTAATTTATTAACAAGATAAAAGCTTTCGGGATACACCCTTCCTCAGTTATTTGCTTTCTCAAGTACATTTTCTGTGTTCCTGGTGGTTTACTACAGTCAACTCGTACATCTGCTTTATCAGGATAAAATTGCAAACAGTACCAGTGGCCATAGCCCTAGAAGAACTGAGCCATGTGCACACAGTAAACAATAAGTAGTGAGCTGTAAAATAGAAGAAATTAAGTTATTTAAAGCAGATCTAAATAAAGATTTTTTTTCCTGTGAAAGTACAGCTCTTTGACCTGAGGTGTTTATTTGACATCCCAGGAACACAATCCTGTGTGAGGGAGTCAAGAAAGACTTTTGAATGTTCTCTTGGAATCCCAGCTTGTGTAAGAGACCTCACCTCTGAGAGAGTGAGAAATTCCCGACACTTTGAAAAAGGCTATGCAAATATAAACAAGTTGTCTAATATGTACTAGGTTGTCTGCCCGTGCAGGCCATTTAAAGCCTAACCCATTTCCCTTTTTATGCACAAAATAACCTATCTTGTGGTTATGGATTTTCCCTACCTATGCCATGGTAGATAATTATATATTACTCCTAATGAGAATAACTGGGATCATACCAGACATAATTTGATGAGATCCATGCATGGGTTAAAGCATTTAGGAGCTGTCTCTGTCCATTAGTAGTACAGCAGGCAGTTCTGAGGTATATATTCGGATTCCTATACATATATCTAAGTTGTGCTTGAATATTGACAGGGATGAACGTTGTTTTATGTCGATGGGTAGTCTGTTCCACAACAGCAGTATCCACTGTGAGATATACTGGTCCCTCCAAATCATTCTACTGATGTTGCAGAAAAGATTTAGATCCCTAGACTGAGCATTTATGATGCCATTTAACTTGCTGATGTGCAGTAAATCCATCACTAATGGGTCAGAGGATGCCTTGTATACCAGACACAGGTCACCTCTTAGCAGTCTGTATGATACCGGGTATAGTAGTAGAGCTTTGAGTCATTCCATATAGGAGATGTTGTTTAGGTATTGTATCATTGTAGTATAGTATCTCTGTGGGCATTTCAGTTGTTGCATGTGTCTGGACAGATACATGCCAAAGGGGGCATTATATTCAATGACTGGCATAATGAGGATGGAATAAAAGGGGCAATGACATTTCTAGATCTACTCACAACCCCCTTGATTATAAGTGATGTAATACAGAAGTACTTTCTTATAGCAATAGACACATGTTGGTCAAAAATTAGATCCCTATCCACATATGGTCCCAAATCCCAAACAGCTGGGTTAACTCATAGGTGCATGTCTTCAGTGTGGTAGTTCCCTGGGATAGAGGACTTTTTTGCTTGCAGTCATCTGCAAACTTTGTAAGCCAGAGCCCTTTGCTACTGTTTTTTACCTTAGAAAACTAGATGCCAAACAGGAGAGGTCCCAGCACTGAATCCTGGGTGAGTCCACATGAGACCGGTCTCTTTGTAGAGGTAATGCCCCCTATTTTGATCATCTGTATCCTATCAGTAAGCCAGGTGGCAATCCAGTGGGTGATATAGGGATTTATTTGCACTTTATTTAGCTTTTCTACTATGCCTGAGTGGGGAATTATGTCAAAAGCTTTGGCCAGGTCAAGATTTGTGCTGTGTACAATGAGCTATAAATGGAGCTAGATACTTTGTGAGCACACTTGGTGTAGTGGATACTCCAAAGGGTAAGGCAGAGAGCTGATAATGTGATCTATATACACAAAACTTTAAAATAACATTTGGATGAATAGGGTTGTGATGGTAAGCATCTTTTAAGTCTAGTGTTACCAGAAAATTTGAAAGAGGAAGAAGAGGTAATAGGTTGTGAAGTGACACCATTTTGAATTTGGAAACTATCACAAATGGGTTAAGGAAAGGAAGGTCCAGAACTGGTACCTAAGCATTGTCTTTCTTTGGCACTATGAACATCCTTGAATTAAAAAAAATCCTTCCCCACCCAGGAAGGAGGAACTGGTTCTATCAATCCTTGGGACAGCACTTGAAGGACAGGCTGAAACAAAAGAGTCTGATCTGGAAGATGAAGAATGACTACCTGGCAAGGAGGAATTTCCTCCCACTACCATTTGTAACCTTGATGAATGATTTTCAGAATCCATTTGTCTGAAACAATCTATCACCAAAGAGAAATGGAAATTCAGATTTTCTAGAAGAAAAAAGGGGCACGGTGGGTGAGAGGGTCACAAGGTCTATTCAAAAATCATTCAGACTTTGAACTCTTCTTTGGTTTTGGGAGGTTTGAGACTTCTTTTAGAACCCCCCTAGCCATTTATTCTTAAACATATATTTACCTGAATTTTGTTGAGACTATTTATTTATTTGCCAAAACTGGATCTCTTGGACAATTTGGAAAAGGAAGGATGAAAATCTTATAAATTCCCAAGATCAGCTTGCCCCTTTCATCACACTTTTTGATCATCTCTGCAGCAGTGGGGCCAAACACTAAATCTGTATTCAAGAGAGAATTTAAAATATAATTTTTTATTTCATCAGGGAGGTTCTGAGAATGCGGACCTGCAAACTTCCTTAAAACAATACCAGTGGCCATAGCATTTGAAAAAGTATCAACAGTCATACATGCAATGCAAACAGTGAGTAGTGACTTGTGCAACAAAAGAAAGTTATTTAAAGCTGAGTTTTCCTTACAAGAACAAACTGCAGATAAACATTCCTTGTCCTTTCACAATTAGTGAGAATAAACTTTAACATATGAATTGGACAATTCAAAATTCTGAAAATCGAAGTTGCAGAAGTATAATCTTTTTCCTCATACCTATCACTGTTTTTCCCATCCTTATCAGGAAGAGTAGGACTAGAAGTAACCTACTTCTTATCAACAGTGGGAGCAACTAAAGCTATAGCTATTTGATCAGGTTTGGGAAAAGTGTATACAATTTTAAAGGACCTAGGAATTTTATGCATCCTATCAGCATACATATCAACTTTCGAGATTTTCGCAGTATGTCCAGATTTTTCCCTTATATTTTTGTCTGCAAGTCATAAACTTTTGGTTTTCTGTCAAATCACTGGATAATTATTGAGGATTTAATTCAGAAAATAAGGACAGACATTTGAGTTTCAGACATCATACCCATTCGAAAATTCAAAGCAATGCAAAATATTTTTTTATTTTATCAACTTTCTAACTTTGTAAGAGCAATATTTAACAATTGTCTCTATTTTTAGATTTTTTTGTCCCCCCCTCCATTTTTTATGACTTCATCTAGATTTCTTGTTTTAAGAGGTTGAGTGGTATGCCTATCAGCCTTTTTAGCGGCAGCTGTCTGACTACCAGGAACATTGCAGGCAGCAACACACACACATTCTCTGAAGCAGACACAACAGGAGGAATGGGTGTGGGTTCTGGAAAATCCTTCTGTAACAACTCATAGTATTTTATGAGGGATTGGGAAACTTTTGTGTATTCCCACTGAAAATACTGTCACATTCTAGAAACAGTTTTTGAGATAGAGAACCTTCATAAGGAGTGTGAATCAGAAATCTGAGGAAAAACTCTGTATTCACCCCTTCATCTTCCTTTTCAGATTTAGAATCTAGAATTACTTCAGGAAAAAAATCCTTCTTTCTTTTACCAGAAATTACTCAATAGTCTGAATTAAAGCCTAAATCCAATGTCTTGGAATACTGTGTTCTATCTATGCTCATTGTTTATATTGTATATATTGTATCTACTATGTATTGCATGTTTCCTAATTTGTTACTATCGTTTCTCACTACGGAACCAAAATGCTGCCATTACTTTACTCTCTGTACTGTTTGGAGCTTTTCTCCCCAGGACTTCACTGAAAACAGATACCAGTTGTCCAGTCGGATTATCCTGGTAAACAAATGTTAAATACATAACTCAGACCTATAAACTCCTCCTTGTCCAAGGAAATTTGACAAGTAGATACATTTTTGGTTTTCTCTTTCTTTTTGATGGGAAAAATGGGTCCAACCATATTACTAATGGCAGCCTGTTCTTCCCCAAGGATGGGCACAGCATTTTGACAGAAAAGGGAAACCTTCCCTGTTACCTGTACCCAGACCAACAAGAGTGGCTGTCCCTGACCCACTAATGGAACCCCCAACTGTCGCAGAAAACTTGGCTAACCCCTAGTTCATAGTGGCTGTAGGTGCTACACCAAAGTTATTCAAGGTAAAAGATGAGTGGCCTGAGGTACAATAAATGGCCACAGCAGTCACCCACCTGAGGCTAAGGCAAATTGCTAGCAAGCTTGTGTTGGCAAAGTGTGTTTATTTAACTTTTTCTTTTTTGTGGCTGGAAGATGGACCAGCTGTGGAACTGGTAGTTTGATCCACGGTCAAGCCAAAAAAGGTGCCTTTTTCCTTTGGAAAACAAGCAGCAATTGCCAGTAAACACTACCAGTCCATAAAAGTTGCTTTTATGACTAAAAACAACATAGTAAAAAGCACCTTAAAACACTATACAAGTCTCACAAAAGAAAAATAAACACAATTTCTCCAGTGAAAAAATGTTTTCAGTTACTTTATACTACTTTTAAACTGACTGAAAAAAAAATGCTCAGTTTAAAGGTACATTACAGTCTCAAGACTATCTGCTAAAACTTAACACTCCTAGAGTTACAATAACATTCCTGAAGTGGAAAGTAATAAAAATCAGTAAAATTAAGAACATGGAAGGTTTTTTTCCCCAAAGGGGACTTATCTACCCAGAAAAGAAAAGCACAAGTCCACCATCGATTCTTGAAAGCCTCAGAGGAATGTACTCTTTGACAGCAGTAAAGCTCTGAAAGGCTTCATGCCCAAACATATCTTCTAGTCAACTCAGCTTGAATTGCTTTCTTTTTTAAGCAGCTCAGCTCAAGTTGACTGATAGTCCAGGTGCATGGAAGTTACCCTGAAGCTTTGGAGGCTGGCCAACTGTAATATCCTTGGCAGGATATAACCCATATAGCTAAGATTACTGCAGCAGTAATCACTGTATGAACATCCTTCATACCCAGCAGCATATGGACCCATTTCAACTTTTAAACTTGATTACAGTGTTTGTCTATACCAATTAAAGGAATAGCAAAAGTGTTGCCAAAATTTATAAATATGGATCAGTGTGGTTTTGTGGAGGGGAGTCAAACATTTGACAGCATTAATAGAACAATGATGATCCAGAAGGATGCAAATATAAGAAAATGCAGCTGTTGGTGGGTCTTGGTGCAGAGAAAGCATTCAGCAGAACTAGGATTTCATTAGTAGGGCAACGGAAGCATTTGCATTCCTTGATTCAGTAATAAGGTTAATTAGGACATGTGAAGAATCGGAGGCAATAATTTAAATGGGAGGGTTCCTCTCTAGTAAGTTATATTTGAAGAGAATAACAAGACAGAGGTGTCCTCTGTCCCCTTTGTTATGTGTTTAAATTAAATCAATTGTTAAACAAAATAAGGGACACAGAAATACAAGGATATAATTAGTATGGTAATCAAGAAAGTCGGCTTTATTTGCAGCTGACATTATTTTGTATCTGATAAAGCCAGAAAAATGACATCTCAGTGTTGTGGAACATTTTCAGCAAGTTTTTGTGATTATAATTATGTACCCACACATGAACTGATTCAGTACTTCCCATATTTATATGGACATGATAAAATGAAGTACTTAGGAGTTTGGATAAAAAGAGCTTCTATTATGTCAGTTGAGGATATGTGGGAAGAGACTAAACATAAGATAATACAAAAAAAAAATGAGAAGCTGGAAGCACTTGTTTATGGATATGGATAGTAAGATACAATCAGTGAAAATGTATTTAATCCTTTTAGTTCTGTATACGGGTCAGGCATATTTTTTATTGACCAGAGTAGTTGTGGACAATAATTCATGAAGAGGAGAGGGAATGTATCTGGAAGAAAAAATGGACAAGAGTTAAGTGAGATAAGTTGATCCTTCTAATAGAAGATGCTGGTTTATGATTACCCGAAGAAATATTTTAGAGCTACACGGATGAGACTCATAAACATAACACTGGCAGAAGGTTATAATTCACAATTAAAAGGGATAATGATGAAATGGGGGGGGGGGGTTCAAGAAATAAAGAGAGAGTTGAAATTTGGATGCAGATCCTGAAGGAGAATAATAACCGTAACAAATATTATATTCATAAAGTAGCAAAAAGAACTAAGCCAGCACAAGAATGGAGAAAGGAGATTTTGCCATTAGGGATGATTGCAAGCAGGGGTACAGAAAACAGGCAAGAGGGGGCTGGAATTTACTGCAGAAAATTGGGAAAGGAACCAAGATCTTGGGAGCAAATAACTAGAGTGGGATGAGGCCAAGAAGACATTTAGACTGCGGGCTATAGACTGCCTTCCTTTCCAGGGATTAATATCAGAGTATAGGAAAAGGGAAAATGATAGGGTATCTTAAGTGAAAGACCCTCTGGTAGAAATTTTAGTTGAATCTAGAATGGAAGCTGCTGTTAAAAAAGGGATAATTAGTATGGTGTATAAAGTATTGCATAAGTATAAGAATCAATCAGAGGAGACTTGAAAAGACTGGGAAGAGACTGGAAAGCAATTTACAAGAATGGGAGAGCATATGTATGGCTTCCATAGGTTCATAGGTTCATAGGTTCATACTAGGCTATCTGCCCGAGGGCATTTACAAGCCTAGCCCATAGTTTTGTGGCTTACGCCACCCCTTTAGTATGGGGAACTATACCCATTATTTTGCTGTGCCTCTGTTGAGCAGTGACACTGAGGTAATCCCTGGGGTATATCTGCGATCTCCCATCCATTGGTCAAGATTTCTCTTGAACAAGGCCAGCGAGGTGCTCTGCCTCACATATACCGGGATTTTATTCCACAGCATAGGGAGTCTTTGGGTGATGAATCTATCCCTCCAGCACGTCCTATTAATAGCCGTGTCGAGGTTTAAGTCTCCCGCCCTTGTGGCTCTGACGGATCTAGATTTTTGAGGTGAAGCATATTCATCAAATCTGGGTTTGACATGGCCTTGTATGTTAGGCAAAGGTCACCTCTGAGCAAGCGGTGGCGACTGAATAGAGCTGGAGTTCTTTCAGTCGGGCAGCATAGGACAGATGTTTGAGACCCTTTATCCTTTTGGTGAGGAACTTTGTGGCCTCTCCAGCTGCTGCAAGTGTCGGGTCAGATACATTCCGAATGGGGCATTGTACTCAATCATTGGTCTGATGAGTGATGAGTATAGGGAGACTATGACCTCCCTTGATCTAGATGAGAATCCTTCATGATAAGGTGGGCAGTGTAGAAGGTCTTCCTAACTACTTTAGCTACATGGGTGTCGAATGACAGACTACTATCAACCTGGGTCCCCAAGTCCCTGATAACTTCTTCTGTACTCAGTGGATTGCCACCTATTTGGTAGCTAGGGGTAACCTTGTTTTTCCCGAAGGGTATGACTATGCATTTTTTGGCATTTAACTTTAGGCCATGGCTCTGGCACCAGTTATCCGTTTCTGTGAGACCCTTCTGAAGGATATCTGTGTCAGATGTGTTTTACTATGGCCCAGTTTGCAGTCATCTGCAAACTTTGTCAGCCATAACCCTCCTGTGTTTGCTTGTACTTCGGAAAAGTAGATGCCAAACAAGAGTGGGCCCAGGACTGAGCCCTGTGGTACACCACTTGTGACAGGCTTTGAGTCTGACATGGCGCCAGCAACTCTGACCCTGTGGGTTCTGTCACTCAGCCAGTTTGCAACCCATCTTGTGATGTATGGGTTAACATTTAAGCTGATGAGTTTTTCAATGATACCCGAGTGGGGTATTGTATCAAAGGCCTTCGCCAGATCGAGGTAGGCTGTAGCCTTTCCCTCATCAATGGCTTTGGTGACTGTTTCGAAAAAGTCAACCAAGTTTAGAAGGCATGATCTGCCTTTGACAAAGCCAAACTGGGATGGATCCAAAGTCTGCAAATTCCCTATGTCTTTATTTATGAGGTCCATTATGATCCTCTCCATGGCTTTGCAGATAAGGCTTGTCAAGCTAATGGGTGGGTAATTTCCAGGGTCGGTGGAGGCACCGCCTTTGTGAAGTGGGACCACAGTTGCAGTGCGCCACTCCCTGGGTACGTATCCAGAGGTAAGACTATGATTAAACAGCTGTCCTAGCTGTGGGTTTAATTCCTCGTTGAGTTCGTGGAGCACACAGCCGGGGACACCATCAGGTCCCATGGATGCTGTGTTTTTTGCTTTGGAGAGAGCAGTTCTCACTTGGGCATTGGAGATGTTTGGGGGGCTGCAATCGCTTGGTATAGATATCTCTCCTTTTGGGAGAAGGTTTAGGATATTTGTTTGAAGTGTTTGCATAGATATTTTAATACCCCAAAAAGACTTAAAATAATCATTTTTCCCCAGGTAGACAGCAAATGTTGGAGGTGTGATGGAGAAGTAAGAAGTAAATGGGAACGTGTTTTAGGAGTGTAATGAGATAGCTGGTTTTAAAATTTCCCCAGAGAGTATTCTGTTAGAAATACTGAGTAAGCAAATGGGTGTAACTAAGAATATGATTCTTTCTGAGATGGGACACAGGAGCTGAACTGTCTAGATATAGTAAGGCTTTATTAAGATTAATTCTCTTGGCTAATAAAAAAGCAATTTCAAGAAAATGGAATTCAGCATCTAAACCAACTATATTTGATTGACTGAATATTATAAAAGAGATAAAGGAACTGGAGAGGGATCTTTAGA
Source organism: Protopterus annectens (assembly GCF_019279795.1). Taxonomy (NCBI): domain Eukaryota; kingdom Metazoa; phylum Chordata; order Ceratodontiformes; family Protopteridae; genus Protopterus; species Protopterus annectens. The sequence goes on along the minus strand of NC_056737.1, from coordinate 449,888,655 downwards.
AAACGGAAGATGTAAATTACCTAAAAATAAATGGAAAATGTGGGAAAAGTACATGCAGTATAATATTCAGGAGGAGGAGTGAGACTTAAGGGAAGGCAGGAATTCAGCAATTTATGTAATGTTCATAGGTTCATAGGTGTGTTCTAGGCTAATGGCCCTCGAGTCTATATAAGTCTAGCCCAGGAAGATTCCCTGGCATCATGCCGCCAAAGTTAGTTCCCAGTGTTGAACTGCTGATAGCTGTAAAGAAAAGCTATGTGATGTATAATGAATGTAAATGAAAGAAATGTTAATATGGTTTCTTTTCTTTCCTGTTCATACATGTTTGCCTATGTCTTAGAGCTGTAAACATGAAAAACTGTCATGACAAGTTTTTTTTTTTTTGCATAGCACTGACGCACTGACATTTTTTTTTCTGAGCTGCCATTTGTTTATTTTTTCTGAGCTGTTAATTACTTAGTTTTTATGCACAATAATACACGTGGATGGATATTTACTAGATGATATTATTAGACAGATATATTTTTATATTCATAGTGTTCTAGTTAGATTATGCTTATGGTTAGATAGCTATGTGTTTTTCTTAATTTTAATTCTTGTCACAGGCCTGATGAAGGCTTTATTGCATTAGGTAGCCAAAAGAGAAGTCTTTTTATGTGTATGTTATGCTTTTCTTAATACCTGATTTTGGAATGTGGGTTACAAATAGATAGGCAGTGTTTTCCTTAACTATGATTTAGTTTGATCTAATCAGCAGTAGTGTGTGGGGGTTGGTACTTATTGTAAAATGCACTTTTATGGACCTGTGTATATTATTTGTCTTGAAAGGCTGGTTTAAAATTAAATTATGTATATTTTCAACACTTACTTTTAAGTATATAAAACTGATAATGTTTAACATTGTTAAAATATTTCTAATTTTTGTTACTGATCGTCTGTGATGAATAAAGGCGTGTTGCTTTGGAACACTACCTGGCTTTTATGATTTTGGAAATTATTGTGACTGAGCTCATCAACGAAGTTTTAAGATCACTAGTTTTTCTGTTTTTTTTTTAAGTTTAGTTGGCTTCAAACATCTAAATGATGTGGTCAAGAGGGAGAGGTTTATTCTGTCCTCTTTGTAAGATGTAACACCGAGATTAGTTGAGGCAAGTATGGATTCTATGTTGGATGCATATACTGAATTTTTACAGCTATCTCTTGAGTCAAAAATCAGAAGAGAACTTTCATCAGTCCACTTGGAAGATACTGTTTTAATTGGGTTACTTTTTGGAATTACTTCAGCATCTGAAATCTTTTGACGAGAAATAAGTATACTCCTCAAAGACCATGAGGAAATGTGCTGTCAAGACAGAACTTTAGTCATTTTGACATTATATTGCTGGAGTTGGCTTTAAACTAAATCCAAGGAAAGCTGTGACTTTGTTGCCAAGTTCAGGTAATGTCATGGAACTCTGGAAATGCTTTCTGGGCCAATTCTTACCAGAAATGTCATTGATGCTTCATCACTGACGTCACAAAACTGCTAAAGAATGAGGCCAGGGACATATTCTCAAAATGTTCAAGCCCATGTTAGTGCTTACACCTGTACTAGCATATTAATATAGTATTAAACCAACCACTGTTAGTGTAGATATTCTCAGATTAAAAAGGAATGCTTAACAGGAGATGGACATGAGAGCGTTTTTCTTATCACCTGCTGGGCTTGGACAGTTGTCATCTACAGGCAGGCCATAAACCAACGGTACCAGTGATTAATCCATATGACTTGGAAACAGTTACTTCAGAATGTCAGTGAGTACTGAGGAGACTCAGAAAATTTAATGTAAAATCAGTTCATGTTCTAGGAAAACAATTGATGGCTGCAAGTACTCTATCCAGAAAACCAATGCCTGAGATAGTCCCTTCAAACACTGAAGAAGACGTAGGTCTCATAATGCCTGGTAGACAGATGACTCCTCTTAGGATGGATATCCTCAGAGAAGCCACTAAGCAAGATACAAACCTGCAAACTATAACTGGCTGTGTTTATGATGGATGGACACGTAGATGGACACAGACAATTAATTCATAATTTGTACAAATACTTCATTGTGAGACCTCACTTTTCAGGGCATGAAGGTCTTTTTTTCTGACTGGAATAGATTGTGGTGTCAACCTTGCAAAGAGCAGAAATTCGGTGACAAGTCCATAAAAGGATTCAAAGGTTAACAAAGTTCAGACAGACAGACAGCAAAAATTTCTGTGTAGTGCCTAAGTATCAAGTTTGATGTATCAGATATGTGTTTATGTGTCAGTGCTACAATGGACAAACCCATTCCAAAGGAGGGAATTTCTTATTATGACTCCAGTGCCAGCAGGACCATAGCAAAGAAACACAAGAAGCATGTGAAATCATGTGCAGAATTACTTAGTAGTAATGAACTATTACCGAGGAGGCATAGAGATTGTCAGTTTTTAGTATTTGGGTGGTAGGGACCTTCATCAAATTCAACACAATGAAGAAGATATTGCAGTCTAAAACTCCATAGTAATTAAACTCAGTGTATAAGAGAAGTCAGTAACTGAGTGTGTGAGCTGTAATTCCACTAACCAAGGATGTGGTGACCTTACTGGTGTGGAAATTGTGGCCATAGCAGTAACTACAGCATCCCATAAAAAATGAAAAGATGGAACTGAAGAGGACCTTATGTCTTTCAAATATTCAGTAGAAAAAGGAGCTGATACAGTCATAAGCAGAAAAGGATGTAGATAAGACAAACCTTTTCTTAATGTAGTAACTACCTTCTAAGTGCAAAGTGAGTCTACTAAAGTGCAAAGTAGCATATATGTTTTTTTCCCTCCTTTCCTTGGTCTTTTACAAATGTAGTTTATCTGGTTAATTTAAGAAAAAATATTTGACTATGCAATGTCATTTTGTTTTACATTTATTATTTCTGTTTTTTGTTTACTGTTCTTCATGTTACACATGTATAACTTTAGGGAAACACTTGACCTTCTGTTAAACCAAAGAGTAATAAAAATGTGGATTGAAACATCAGGGTAGTGTTATTTGATAAACATGCATAAAAAATATAGAAGAGAAAGTACAGTTGTGTATGTAAACTCACCATAATAGTAGATGTTTGAATGATCACTGCTGCAGTAGCCTTAGCTATATTGGTTATATCCTGCATAGGATATAATAGCTGGCCAGCTTCCGAACCTTTAGGGCACCTTCCACTCACCCAAACCATCATTCAATTTGGGAAAAGAAAGGTTTGGGCACCAAGCCCTTCACAACTTTCAGCAAACAGAGAGAGGGTGGGAGGCTGAGCCCTGAAAGGACAGTGCCAGGAATAACAAAAATCCTGGTATCCTTTCTCTTATTTTTAGATTCAAAAAAGAGAATAGGCAGATGGATAGTTTGTCTTAAATTAACCTTGGATACCACTTTAAACAAAAAAGAAGGAATAGTTGTTGAAGAAACCCTGTCTCAATAGAAAATGAGATAGGGTCGACAGACCGTAGGAGCTTGCAAATGAAATACCCTGCTTGTAGAGAATCAGAACAATCAGTAAAACTGTTTTTCATGTAAAGAACCTCAGGTCATTGAGGTTAGCTGCTTCAAATGGAGCAAGTGTTAGTTCTCTAAAATAAAATTAAGATCCTAAGGAGGGACCACCAGTTTTCATGGAGACCTCTTATGCTAAATCCCTTTCAAAAACATTTTAACATGAGAATGCATTGAAAGAGGATCCATGAGCAGGCATGCTGAAATGACTAATAAATGAACCATGATGGAGGAGTAACAAAGGCCATAATATTGTAACTCACACGAATATTATAAAAGTTGGGGGCATCTACCTTTGAATGGGTGCTGGTCATGTTGTTGGTATCAACTAGAAAACCATTTCCATTTGCTAATATATGATTTTCTAGTAGCAGGCTTTCTTGCCTCCATTAGTACCCCCTGCATGTCCTCAGTAAACAGATGCCTAAAGGGAATTAAGACTATCATCCAGGCAGTCAGTTGAAGTTGATTGTGGTTTAGGTATCTCAAGTACTCCCTGTTCTTGTATGAGTATATCCAGTTTGTGAGGAAGCTTGCGGTCAATGCCCCTGGCCATTCCCAAAAGAAGAGTGAACAACAGTTAGCTGAGCCAGAAGGGAGTCACCACGATGTTTTTGGGGGATTCCTTCTGAATCTTCAAAAGTACCCTGGATATCACCTGAGAGGGTGGAAAAGCAAACACAAACATTCCCGTCCAAGGAGAAAGTAAAGGTGTTTGCCTTACAGGCCTTTTTGCATGGAGTCCTAGAGCAGAATCATTTCAGCTGATTGTTCAGAGAGGAGGTAAAAAGGTCTGCTTGAGGAAGTTTCCACAGATGGATCAAATGTTGTAAGACCCCCAATCTAGTTTTCATTTGTGAGAGTCTACTCTTGTCCTGCTCAGCTTGTTTGCCACACAGTTTTGCTCTGACTGAATGTAGGATGCCTGTAGAGTGAGGCTGCACTTTTGAAGTTATATCCCAGGCTATCTTGGCTGGTCTGCAAAGGGGGTATGATCTGGTTCTCTCTTGTTTGTTGATGCAACATATGACTTGACTGTAGAACTGTCTGTAACAACTTGAAGAGGTACTGGGGGCCAAAGATGATTCAGAGAGTTGAGTGCCTTGATCAGGGCAAGTATCTATTTTATATTTATGTGGTGGCATCTGTCCTTGGTGTCCCATGCACCTTGCACTTTTATCACTCTTGAAACTGATCTCCAAGCAATGTCTGTGGCATCTGTGGTGACTTGCTGCTTTGGAACAGGGAGGGAGAAGGGAAGACTTGGATTTAAGGATCTGTTCTGTCTCCACCAAGTGATTTCTCTTTTGACAAACCCCAGCACAAGGATATGAAAAGACAAAGGATGGTGGTGCTAGAGTCAAAGATACTCAAGACACCTTTGTATATTTTTCATGAGGAATCTTGCTAGGGGTGTCATAAGAATCATAGATGCTGTTAGACCCAAATTCCTGAGGTTTTCCCTCTCAGTGACTGATGTCTGAATGAAAAACCTTAGAAGCAGATGTAGATAAAGATCTATTTTTCCTGTGAAAGAAAAGCTGAATGAAATGAGGTGTTTAGCTGACACCTCAGAAACACAGTTCTGTGTGAAGGAGTCAAAAAAAAGACTTGTGAATGTCCTCTTGGAATCCCAGCTTAAGAAATCTCTCACTCAATGAGTGATTCCTGACATTTTGGAAGACCCTGCAAATATAAGCAAGTTGTCTAAATATGAAAAAACATGGATACCCTTTAGCCTGCAACACTCTTCTTGCAATGGATAGTCCAAAGTGTAAGGCAGATAATAATGTTGTGATCCAAACATACAAACCCTTAAGAAACACATAGAGTTTGGATGAATGGGGAGGGGGGATGTGATGATAAGCATTTTTTTAAATCTAGTGTTACCAGGAAACTTGAAAGAGGAAGAAGAGGTAATAGATTGTGAAGTGATATAATTTTGAATTCGGGCACTATCCCAAATATGTTTAGAAAGGAAAGATCCAGAACTGGTTTCCAAACATTTTCTTTCCTTCACAGTAAAAACACCCATGGATCTATTTGTCTGAAGCTATCTGTTGCCAAACAGAAAGTGGAAATTAAATTTTTCTGGAAGGGAAATGGTGCTGTCAGGGTTGGGGTGGAGGGGCAAGGTCTCTTAACTAGTCATTCTGACTTCATGGACTGTCCTTGGTTTCAGGAGGTTCGAGAACTTGTTTTGGAACCCCCATGCCAGTTTTGCTTAAATACCTGTTTAGCTACATTTTGACACTGTTTACTTTTTTTTTTTTTAAACTGGATGAGGAGTTAGAGAATCCCTTAAAAAAATTTGGAAAAAGAGGGCTGAAAAATCTTAGGGTCTCTGCATTAACCTACCCCTTTATCACACTTTATAATTACCACTGCAGCAAAAGGGCCAAAACTAAATCTCTGTTCAAAGAAGAATTTAAAATCTAATTTTTAACGTCATCATCAGGGAGGTTCGGAGAATGATGCCAGGCAAACCTTCTCAAAGCAATACCTGTGGCCATAACCTTGTAAGTAGTATAAGCTAAGTCATTCACACACTGTTAACAATGAACAATGACTTATATAATATAAGTAACTAAATCATTTAAAGCAGATTTTTCTGCACAAGAAGAAAATGCAGACAAAACATTCCTCATACTTTGACAGTCAAAACAAGCTTTAACATATGGGTCTGACAACTCAAAATCCTGAAAATCAAAGTTGTGGAAGCATATCTTGTTTCCCATACTTATCAATAATATTACCATCCATATCAGAAACAGTAGGACTTGAAAAACTATATGTTTAGCAGCAATAGGATAAACTGAAGTTATAGCTGCTATATCAGGTTTGAGAAAAGTGAAACCTTAAAAGATTGATGAACTTTATACATTCTATCTGCCTTTTTAGGGGCATCTGGCTGACTATCAGGTACATTGCAGGCAGTGACACACACATCCTCCAAAGCTGACAGAAATGGAGGAATGGGAGAAGGTTCTGGAAATTCCTTATGTAGCAGATCATAGTATTTTATGAGGGACCACGAAACCTCAGTATTCTCCCACTGAAAACAGTGACACTTTATGGAAATAGTCTCAGAAAAAAAGAAACCACCACAAGGAGCTTCAGAAACTGAGGTCTCCTCTGCATCAGAATGAGAAATCTTAGGAGAAAATTCCATATATGTCTGGTCATCTTTATCTCCAGATTCAGAATCTTGAATTCCTTCAGGAAAAGAGGTATACCTCTTTCTTTTACCAGAACTACTATATAAGAAAAATCAATAGCCTGAATTAATCTCTGAGCCAGACCCAGTAGGCTAATCCTGCCTAAGGAAATTTGAGAAGGAGTAAGTACATTTTTTATTTTCTGTTTGACAGGAAAAATGGGGCCAACAGTGTTATTAACGGCAGCAGTAACTTCCCTAGGGATGGGCACAACATTCTGACAAAACAATGAAGCCATCCCTAAAAATGATTAAAAAAAAAGGGACACCTTTCCTGTTACATCAACCAGGACTAGCAAGAGTGGCTCTCCCTCTGGGCCATAGTGACTGTAGGTGCTACACCAGAGGTATCCAGGGTAAAAGATGAGTGGTCTGCGGTACAACTAATGGCCACAGCAGAGTTGTCCACCTGCAGCTGAGGCACATTGCTAGCCTGCTGTGGTGGTAAAAGCTGTTTGGTTACATTTTTCTTTCTTTGTCTAGAAGAAGGTTTGACTAAAGGACTGACAGTTTGTTCCATGGTCAAGCCTAAAATGGTGCCTTTTTCCCAGGTAAAACAAGCAGCAAAAGCAGTAAAACTTAGAGGTCTTTAAAAGTCACTTTTTTCACATACAAACACAGTAAAAAGCACTTTTCCAGCACCATAAAGTAAAATAAACACAATTTATCCACAGAAAAATGTTTTTCAGTTACTTAAAACTACTTTTAAACAGACAGAAAAAAGACTGCATTATTTAAACATGCACTACAGTCTTGTGACAGTCCATTAAAACACAGCCTTAGATTTGAAATAACATTCCTGAACATGAAATTGTTGCAAAATAAAGGAAATTTATTCCACAAAGGGAACTTATATGCCCATCAAAGGAACAGTACAAGTCAGCCTCTGATCCAGAGGAGCATAGTTTTTCAATGGAAGGAAAGCTCTGAAGGGCTTAGAGGCTAAACCTGTCTTTTTTGTCAACTCAGCTCAAGCTGACTGATGTTTTTTTCATGTGGAAGGTGTTCCAAAGCTTTCTGAGCTGGCCAGCTGTTATATTCTATGCAGGCTATTACCCATGTAGCTAAGGCTACTGCACCAGTGATAAATACAAAGAACATAAAATGAAAATGTAGTTGTCCTAGCTATCTATATTTCAGAAAGCTGTCACATCATTATATATGTTCCTGCTTTGCTTATTTAAACAAAAAAGGGTTTAATAAGATTTGTATTACTTAAGCAAAAATCCACTGCAAGGGTATGGGTTATTGGGGATTTACCCATACATGATAGGGCTTAATCAGTGGGACAAAGTCAAAGTGATCAGACAGTCTGGCCAGATGTAAGGAAGTCCCACCATAATTCAGAACCCACTGGCACATGCTCCTGTTTATATGCTATGGGCAGAATTCAGAAAGGGTACTGTGAGGGGGAAACTTATTTTACCCCTATTGGCAGCAATTTCTGATTTATAGGCAGCCATGCCACAGTGCTGTACTAGTTTGTTGTCTTTGTGGCTCACAACAAAATGTTAATGAGGCATTCTAAGGAGTTACCTATGCTTATTGGCCATGTGGTCTCCCAGGAAATACTTGTGGTAAAACATTTATGCAGCCTTCGTAACATATCTCAAGAGGCTGTGCTAATGAACACAGCCAAAATGCTCACATTCACCTATTGATTTCAATGGGTGAGATCAAGTTCGAGGTTAGTGCTAGGGAGGTTAGCTGCAAGATAGTGCTAGTAGTTGATGTGTGCACATGTGTGGCTGCATGTGTGACTGCATGCAGAAGGGATGAGTCACCTGAGGTGCATGTGTGTGTGTGTGTGCATGTGTGTGTGTGTGTGTGTGTGTGTGTGTGTGTGTGTGTGAGAGAGAGACTGCTTATCTGCTTTAGTGGTCACAGTATGGGATTTGGAGATAGGTAGGGTAGATGTGTGTGTGTGTGTGTGTGTGTGTGTGTGTGTGTGTGAGAGAGAGAGAGACTGCTTATCTGCTTTGGTGGTCACAGTATGGGATTTGGAGATAGGTAGGGTAGCTGTGCGTGTGTGTGTGTGTGTGTGTGTGTGTGTGTGTGTGTGTGTGTGTGTGTGTGAGAGAGATACTTCCTTACTCCCCTACACTAAAGAGCAAATACTGCAATAGTGTATATATGTGGGGGAGGGGAACTCATCACCAGGGATACTCTTTATATAATGCCCTAAAGGCACTTAAAAAGGTATGAGAAAGGGCAGTTGTATAAGCAAACCTATTATAAAAAAATTGACATTTGAATGATGGGCAGTAACCTTAGTTATATGAGTTATATCCAGCTAAGGATATAACAGCCGACCATCTTCCAAATCTTTACAGGCATCTTCATTGCTCCAAAACTGTTAGTCAGCTTGAGCTGAGTGGACTAAAAAGTCAGGTTTGGGTGCCAAGACCTTCACAGCAGTGATCATTCAAACATCTACTGTTATGGTAAGTTTACTTACGGAAATGTTCTACATTCATCATATGGATCACTGCTGCAGTAACCTTAGCAATGTGGGTAGATTACTATAGCTTAGACCCATTTGGAGGAAGAATGATGAGGGTTCAGGACCCCTTGGAGAATGGTCCAAGCAAAGCCTGTCCTAAACCTGGAGAAGGACTTTTGTTTGTAGTGCTTTGCAAAAGTGTGCACAGGGAACCAGATTACTGCTTCAATAATACTTACATAAAATCCAACCCTTTCCAGAAAAGTTACAGATGAAGCCAAATCCCTTGTAGAATGAGTTTTGACCCTGCCCAGAATTGGTTTGTTGTGCTGTGTATAAAAAAGATACAATAGCATGAGACAGCCATTTGGAAAAAAGTCTGATTTGTCACAAGTTGTCCTTTTTGCTTACCTTAACAAGAATGAATAACTGATCAGAGTTACTGAAAGATTTTGTTCTGCTAGAATAGTACTTGAGTTGTGTGTGGACATCCATGGTATGGAGTATCCTTTCTCCCTGATTTTTAGGTTCTAGAGAAAAGACATGGAGATTGGCTTAAGGTTAACTTGAATACCACTTTAGGCAAAAATTATGGAATACTATTCAAGGAAACCCAATCTTTATTGAAAATGAGATAAGGTTGACCCACCAGGAGAGCTTGCAACTTAAGATATTCTTCTTGCAGAGATCAGAGCAAATAAGACTATAATTGTAACACTGTTCTCCATGTTAAGAAACTCAAGTCAGCCTGATGAACTGTATCAATTGGAACAAGAATTAGTTTCTTCTAACACAAAATTAAGATCCTAAAGAGGATCTACCTGTTTTCTAAGAAGCATAATATGCAACAACCCTTTCAAATACATTTTTACATGATACTGCATTGAAAGAAGGGGATCCATGGGCAGATATGATTAAATGGCTGACAAACCATGATCGAGGAGTAAGATAGGCCATAAGATAGTAATCATGCAAACAATCTAGAATCCGAGAAACACTATCCAAGAATTGGTGCTGATTCTTATCTTGACACCATTTACAAAACATTTGTTAATATATAAGTGTATATAAATAATTATAATTTACTTATGTGTAATATACTATAATATAATATAATATTATATAATATAATATGATATAATATAATATAATATAATATTATATAATATTATATAATATAATGTGATATATGATTTTCTAGTAGCAGGTTTTCTTGCCTCCTTTAATACCTGCTGCACATCTTCAAAAAGGTGCCTAGAAGGTATTAAGATTATATCATTCAGGCAATCATTTATAGTGGTTTGGGGTCATGATGTATCAAACACCCCTGATCTTATGTGACTAGATCTAGTCTATGGTAATTGCCCCTGACCATTTCCAAAACATGAGAGAAACACTTTTATTTGGGCCAGAAGGGTGTCATCATAATAATCTTTGGGACGTCATTTTGAATCTTCAGAATGACTGTGGATAATAGTGGAAAAGTATACAAGGACATTGCTGCCCATGGAAGAGAAAAGGCATCTGTCTTTCAGGCTTCCTTGCATGGAGTCCTGGAAAAGAATTTCACCAATTATTTGTTGTGAGTGGAGGCAAAAATATCTATTTGAGGTGTTGTCCACAGCTGGACCAATTTGTGTAAAACCCTCTGATTCAATTTCTTTTCATGAGGATCTCTCCTGGTCATGAGCAGCTTGTGTGCCACTCAACTTTAATCTTATGGAATGTAAGATGCCTGTAGAGTGAGATTGTGCTGAAAAATTATGTTTCAGCCTACCATGGCTAGTCTACACAGAGAGTAAGATCTGTTTCCTCCTTGCTTGTTTATGTACCACATCACTGTGGTGTTGTCTGCAAGTACTTGTAGAGGTCCCAGGGACCACAGATGTGAGAGCATTTATAAATACCAACATCTCTTTTACGTTTATGTGTTTTGGTCTGCCTTTTCCATTCAAAAAGAACTGCACTTTTATCCCCATAGACACTGCTCTCCAAGAAAAGTCTGTGGTGTCTGTTGTGACCAACTGTGCCAGAGCTGAGGTGGAGAATGGATTGTGAGACATTTAGTATCTCCACCAAAATGTCTCTCTCTTCATAAACTCTAAAACTTTAATCTGAAATGTCAAGTGGTGCTGATGTTAGGACCATGTTGGGACCATACAAATCTCAAGTGCCACTGGATTTTTCTCATTAATTGATAATTTGATAGGTTCATAGCTGGTTACAAGACTATGGATCTATGAGGATCTTTAGAATCCCAGCCCTCCTATGGCATTTTTAGTCCTTGAAATGTAAGTACTACTAACACAGAGCCGTGTAGAACATTTACATGTTTACTCCTATTAATAAGGAACAAGGTGCTAAACTGAACTAAATTTCAGATTCCCATCCATTCATCCAGATTGCATTTGAGCAAAATAAGGTGAGCACTTTGCTTTATGTGGAGAGGATGATGATTCCAAAAAAGCAATATTCTCATATGGTGTCTTGCAAGAAGAATCATGAGATCATAGATGCCATCAGATCCAGAAACCTGTGTAATTCCCTTGCTGAGACATTAGCCTGAATAGAAAAACTCAAGAAAAGATCTTAATATAGATCTTCTTTTTCATTTGGAAGTAGAACTTTTTGAATTGAGGTGTCTAGGAAATACCCCAGAAAAACAGTCCTCTGGGAAGGAGTCAGACAAGGCTTTTAAACGTTCTCCTGGAAAAATCAATCTGTGTAGGAGATCTTTTATCCAGGTGACAAATTCCTGAACATTTGAAAAAGACTCTGCAAAGATAAGCAAGTCATCTAAATAATTTAAAATTTGAATTCCTTGCAGTAGGCTGCAAACAAAACTAGATGCTTTGTGAATGCCATTGGAGTAGTGTGTAGATCAAACGGTAATTCAGATAACTGGTAATGTGATCCAGACACAGAAAACCTTAAGAACCATCTAAAATCTGGATATATAGGAGTGTGAAAATATACATGTTTTAAATCTAAGGTTACTAGGCAACTCAAATAGGAAATAAGGGGTAATAATTTGTGAAGTAGCAGTATTTTAAACTTGGGTACTATCACAAACAGGTTCAGAAAGAAAAGATCCAGAACTGGTCTCCAAGAATCATATTTCTTTGGCACCAGGACTATCCTTGAACAAAACCCTTTTCCTAATTGAGGAGAAGGGGTAGTTTCTATCACTCTCTCAGAAAGCTTCTGCAGAATGACAGGAGGGAAAAGAAGAGTTTGTTCTGGTGGATAAGGGTGAATCCCTCAGGATGGAGGAAGAGACTTTCAGTGCCATCTGTAACCTTAATATATTACTCTCAGAACTCATCTGTCTGAAACAATCTTTTGCCAAAGAGATAAATGGAGGTTCAGACTTTATAGAATGATTAAGGGATTGTCAGGGTGGGAGGGATGATAGAAGTCCAGCAAATAGTCATTCAGGCAAATTAGACTGTCCTTTGCTCTGGAGAGTTAATTTGTTCTTGTTGGAACCTCCCTACTATTGTTTTTTAAACATTTGCTTACTGGTAGCTTGCTGGGTCTACTTATTTTACTTTTTAAAGAAAGTTGTATTGGGAGAATTAAATTACTTGGCAAAATAGAAAAGGAAGGCTAAGCAATCTGAAAGACCTGGAAAATTTAACTGCCATACAAAAGGGAGTGTTTATGCTGCTGTATGACAACTTTGTAATTGTATTTATGTTGGCAAATCAGGTCCCAACTTAGAGATCGTATATATGAGCACAATTATAAAATAAGGAAGGCCAAATCTATGAATGAGCTCTATAAACATATTTAACAATGGTCGGACCATCATTTTCTGTTTGTTATTTTAGACAAAGTGGAAGTTATTCCTAGGAGTGGTCCTTGGAAATTGATTGAAGAGAGGAAACTTTGGTGGCAGATTTTTTTGAATACTTCAACCAATAGAACTCAATGAAGTTATGTCAATACAGTGCTTACATAAGAAAACTCCGGCAAAGCTAGAACTTCCACTGAGTGACCTCCCAAATCTCTTGTATCAGAGACACATAGAATATATGCAAATGATCCTTATGAACATCAGGTGTTTCAGCTCATTGGCGATTCTGAATGCCCATGACTTGTTTCTTCATTTTACTGGACAATTTCAGGCCAATAGAGTCAAACCCCACTAGCTGTGGATATGCATATTTCGGCCTTGTTATGACCTCATCAGTACAGCACAAGCAGAGTGTTTGACTAAACATTAGAAACACAGGGCTGTTTTACCCAGCTGATGTCCATTATCATTAGAGTCACTGCAGAAATATCCCAAACAACAAACTAAAACAATGAGTGAGAAGGTCACTGAAAAAACAATCAATAAAAACAAAATGAAAACTCCAGCAAAGCTAGAACTTCCACTGAGTGACCTCACAAACCTCTTGTATCAGAGGCACATGGGATATATGCAAATGATCCTCATGAACATCAGGTGTTTCAGCTCATTGATGATTCTGAATGCCCATGACTTGTTTCATCATTTTACTGGACATGTTTCATCATTTTACTAGACAGACTGAGACTCATTTCTGCTACCCCTTAGATATTGCTATACACCACACTCTCTACATATCTGCTAATTTCTGACTACATTCTATAATCAAAAAAACACCAATAAGGAGGTAGTCAGAAGTGACATGGGTTAAAATTTACCGCACAAAGTTCATTACATAATATACCATTTCTGGATGTGGAATTCTATGTAGGGAAGGACAACTTGATACAACATAAACCTTTAGGAAACCAACAGCTGTGAACAACTTTTTGCATGCAAGTAGCATGCATCCATCCCACTTGATTAAGGCATTACCTGAAGGGGAATTTAAAAGAATTTTAAGGAATATTTCGGACCCTGGTTTATGGGAAGGAGTCTGTGATGAAATTTCCATTAGACGTATATCTAGAGGGTATGAAAGTACAGTACTCTCAGGTATTAAGAATAGGTTATGCAGAACTAAAGTCATTGGAAGGGGTGAGCATTATAGTGATTGTCCCCGTTCGTTGGTTACATCTACACAAGAAAATATATTTTTTGTTTCTAGATTTTCTAATTTTTCAATTGTGGTGGAAAAATTTTGAAATAATTTTGGCATGTTGTTTGTGATAACCCAAATGTAGGTCATCTATTTCCTAAATACATCACATTTTCATACAGTAGATATCACAATTTAAAAGAATTGTTGAATAAAAAATTGGAATATTCTACTGATGCGAATGTTGGCATGCATTGTTGCGGCCGCTGTTCGGTTTGTGATAGCGCCTGTGCTGCCAAGGTCATAACAAGGCAAAAATATGCATATCCACAGCTAGTGGAGTTTGGCTTTATTGGCCTGAAATTATCCAGTAAAATGATGAAACAAGTCATGGGCATTCAGAATCGCCAATGAGCTGAAACACCTGATGTTCATAAGGATCATTTGCATACATCCCATGTTCCTCTGATATAAGAGGTTTGTGAGGTCACTCAGTGGAAGTTCTAGCTTTGCTGGAGTTTTCATTTTGTTTTTACTGATTGGTTTTTCAGTGACCTTCTCACTCATTGTTTTAGTGCTTACATAGGAGGAAAGTGTATGAAAGGTGATCATGTTTGAAATTGTTTATTATTTATTTTTTATTTATTATGCATTTTCATGCATTTTTTTATGTATGTTATTATATTACTGTAATTTTAAGAGTCATTTATTAGCCTATGAGTTAATCAAAATGCACTTGGGTTGAATAAGATTTGTAAATGTGATTTTAGACAACTGTTGCTGTAAGAGTTTGGAGCCATTTTTGCAGTGGAGTTGTCATATGATTTAGAAGTTTATTTAAATGCAAATTTTAAACTTGGGAAGTTTTATCTGAATAAGTCTGTATGCTTTTAGCTGAAAGTGCTTATTTGTTTTATATTTTGCCATATCCACCAGCTCTGGTGAAAACACAGTTGGAGACTGTTGCCCTGTAACATGGTTGGAATTCTGTCTCTTTTTTGTATGCATTACACTAGTGGGAGAATCCTCAGGGAGATGTATTAACACTGGCAACAAATTCTACAACCTTGACTTCCCCTGCACGTAAAGAATATGGTTCTCCCATACCTGAACCAGGCAATGGTATTGCCCCAGAGGATGTGTTTGACCCTTGTGTCTTGCACAGTTCTGATACTAACACCATACCAGGGGACCTGAGACACAAGAAGATGAGTGGTTCAGTAGCCTGCCCAAGGCTATTGTTCATAGGTTCATAGGTTCATAGGTTCATAGATTAGTACTAAGCTAACTGCCCTTGCGAGCCATTTTAAGCATAGCCAATTATCCCTTGTGAGACTCAAAACCTGCACCTTGTGTTTGTAAGGTGAACACCTTAACCCTTAGGCCACCCTAAGGGTTAAGGTGGAGTCAAAAGTCATATCCTGAGGCATATTTATCAATTTACTTCCATATTTTTAGCTACACAAGAGGTAGGTGGTGGTGGTGGTGGTGGTGGTGGGGCACCATATTTGAGTACAGCAAGTCATAGAATAAAAAAAAAATAGCCAGTGTGATATCAAAGAATGGCTGTACAGCCAGCCCTGTAAAAAATGAACAAATCCCACTATTCTCCCTCTAAATAGCAATCTGAGGTCTATTTCTACAAGTAGACTTTTCTGAATACTGCACTGAATAAAAAGGCAGTGGTTTCAGTAATGCAGTTCAAAACACAAAATACATGTCACAAAAGTACCACAGTTTTAATAAAAAGGCTAGTTTCATCCCCAAATGATTGAAAACAACATAAAACAGCTTTAGACAAGAAATAAATCATAAGTATATGAAAAATTCCTGCCAGAAATGTTTAACATACAAAATGGTGCCAAAAATAATAATTTAAATGAAAATAAACAATTAAATGCTGTACGCTGCTCAATCACCTCACATAATTATAATCCATAAGAAAAAAAAAGGTATAAATCAGCAAGTTTTCCTGTGAAAACGTTCAAATGAAGCTTTTAATTAAAGCAAATCACAGATATGATTGACTTGTTGCTCTGGAAGCACTGGGCAATGAAAGGAACTGTACTTAAGCAGCCATAGTACAGAAATCCAGTTAAACATTCAAATGTGACTATAAAACACATTAAAATGGTTAAAACCCACAGAAACCAAGAATAACTTATAACAAACAGTATACACCTTACACTACAGAATAAGAAAAAAAACTAAAACATATACAATTTACTACTCAGAAAAATACAACTAAAGCAACAGAATATGCTATTCAAGCACAGAGAGAAAAGGGCAGAGGGAAGAAGTAAAAACCCAAAAGGATTCTTATCTCATCTCAGCAACTGAACAGATCCAGAGTGAGGAGCACTCTTTCAAGAGATCCTTCTATTACTATGGCATTTGAAAACTGAAAGGGCCTTGTCTGTGGGTCTGTAAGACAGTCCCTCTACTGATAGGTGATTGGTCCATCACACCCACAGGCAGGCAGTTGACGGGATTCTGAGCTTTGAAAGACTGCCAGAGGAAGGGTAGTAGGGCACCACTATCCAAATGCTAGTAAGGCAGTGTATTTTTGAACATCATCTGATTCATTTTGCAAAATGGGTTCCGAATGGAGAGATAAAATCAGCAAGAAAAGGTGAGTAGTTTTGCTGGAAGTGAATTCATCCTCAAGTCTTGGTGAATACCTGCATGTGTTTTTTTCCTATTTTCATAAAATCTCACCAACATTACTGATATATAGATTGTATTTCATATAGGATATATCATAGACAGAGGTAGTTAAAAAACAGACAACTGAGTGCACAAGTCCCAGGATAAAAAATTTCCCAATCCTGGTATGCGCACTGGTACAAGGACTGGATAAAATGACAGTGTAGAATCCTCAGGACACATAAACATCATTACAATGGGGTTAAGGTCCAAAAAGAGAGATGCTAAGTCAGCAAGTAAAGGAGAGTTTTATTGCTGAAATTGAAGATATCCTCAAGTCTTGGCGAGTACCTTGGTGAGGTGGACCCTGTTTTTCACAAAACCTCACCAAGACAATACTAATATATAGACTGTATTTATATAGCATCTATCATGGACAGAAGTAGGTTAAACATTAAAAAAGAGAGTTGGGTGCATAACACCAATGATAAAAAAGTGCCCAATCCTGGTAGGCACACTGGTGCCAGGACAGGAAAAGATGACAGTGTAAAATCCTCAAAATGCAGAAACATTCCTACAATGGGGCCAGGTCAGGCCCAGGGGGAGGATGGCCCCTTGTTGTAGAAGGAAGTAGTAGTTCACAAAAATCACAAAAAACGATAAGCCAAAAGAAGAGCCATAAAGACAATAAAGTGGACTATTGAGGATAAGAAAGAAATTATGTATTGTTACTACTATGCAAAAAGCTCAGAATTTTCAGACACAAGATATACAAAATGATTAAGAGAGAAATTAGAGGAAAGAAAAATACCTCCACAGGAAAGACTGTCAGAAGTTTTAAATGATAATTTGTGTTCATTAATACAACAGATTTGTGAAAATCAGTATATAGATCAAGAAACTTTCATCTGTTTGGAAAAAGAAGCATCTGAGGAGGTGTGAAAATATAAACAACAAAACTCAAGATATTTGAAAAGTATAAAAAAAGAAATACAGACATGGGAAAGAAAGAGAGATTTGATATGGTGCAATATTTATGCAAAGGAGAAAGCCAAATTAATCAATATAAAGAAGGCAACCCCAAAGATATTCAAAGAGAAATACAGGCAAAGGCATCCGGATATGGAAAATTTCACAATAAAAAAATAATATCACAAAAAGGGATGTAGAAAAGAAGATTAATAAAGTAGAAGTTACAAAAATAGAAGTTGAAATTATGGAGTGCCTGTGAAGTAAAGGATTTGATGTAGAAGGTCTAACACAGGTTACATCACAGCATGATGGAGTGACTCTCCAAAGTAAGGAGAAGCAGGAAGATCAGGAGACACGTGAAGAAGAAATATGGACATGGTCATGAAAAAGAGATTTAATATGGTGTAATATTTATGCAAAGGAGAAAGCAAAGCTAACCAATACAAAAAGAGCAGCACCAAGGACATTTAAAGAGAAATATAGGCAAAGGAATCTGGACGTGGAAAACGTTGCACTACAAAAAATAAGAAAACAAAGAGGAAAAGTAGAAAAGGAGATGAGTAATGGAGAAGTTAAAGAAATAGAAATTGAGGTTATGGAGTACATCCGAAGTGAAGAATTTAGTGTAGAAAATCTAATTCGGAAAGCACCAGAACAGGATAGAGCAATGGCTATCCAAATTAAAGGGAAACCAGTGGAACAGGAAGAAATTGGTCAGTTACTATATGAAGATATTTTGGAGGCTTCCACAGGAAACCAGTAGAAACACTCACTTGAAGCTAGACAGCAAAGGAAGGAACAGGAAATTGTGGAAACTGATGCAGTCAATGTTGAGGAGAGATAGGCCAGTGAGTTCCCATATGACAGCAATGGCTGGCACAGAATGAAATTGAAGAAAATGTGCCACAGGAAGATGCTATAGAACTTTCTATAGAATGCCTGCAGGAATTGGAAAACAAGGGATGTGCCCTCAGTTTGGAAGAAAATGAACCAAGAGAACAGTTGCTTGATTTAATAGACGTAGATAAATATATTACTATCAATGAAGAAAATAGACTGCAGAAGGTCAATAAAACCCAAAAAGTCATAATTTTGATAAAACAAATGAACACAGTAATTAGGGCTGTCCACAGAGATCCATGTGATACAACAGAAGTAAACAGGATATATTACTGTGTAGCTAAATTAGCAACTGATAAAGTTCTACCATAAGAACATAAGATAGTGAGGTAAAGGAAGGGGAGAAATTGAATACCATCATGGAAGTATCGAATAGAGAAAACTATAAAGCAATTACGACAAGAAGTGTCACTGTTAGAAGAGTCTAGAAGAGGGACTAGATCAACAAAAATATTAAGAAAGATAGAGGTGATAAAAGCAATATGCAATATTAGAACATACCAGGATCTCTCATGCACTATTGCACATAACAAACTAAAAATTTCAGCACAGGCAGAAAAACTTAGAAGACAGGCAGATAAATATAAAAGAAAAGTACAAAATAAGCAATTTACTGATGACCCAAAAAAAGTTTTATAGAGAAATGGGAGACAAGGTAAAAGGAATTGAAACACTGTCAAAAAAAGAAGAAATAGATACATTTTAGAGAAATATCTATGAACACCCTGTGGAACATAACAAAGATGCTAAAGGGATATAAGGAGTAAAAATAACTAAAAAATTTAAAGGTGCAGGATATGAAATGGGATGAAGTAACAGCCATAAAGATTGAAACAAAGTTAAGAAGAGCCTCTAATTAGAAAACCCCAGGCCCAGATGCAATAGCTAACTTTTGGTTAAAAGTTATTGACATCTTTGCACAAAGATTTACCCATGAGTAAGAACTATGTATATGTACACCCCAAACAAACACCAACCTGGCTAACAACAGGAAAAACAATGTTCCTACTTGAGTGAAACTGCAAGCTACCCCAAACATTATAGACCAATAACTTGCCTTCCGACAATGTATAAACTATACAAAGGAATTGATGATGATAGAGTTTATAGTCATTTAGAAGAGAACTCAATTATAGCAGTAGAACAAAAGGGAAATATGGAACAGAGGATCATGTTTGTTAAATAAAGTCATAAGTATGGCATGTATTGACTACAAAAAAGCATTTGATAGTATCCCATATTCATGGATAAGAGTGCTTAAAAATGTATAATTTTTTGTTAAATAAAGTCATAAGTATGGCATGGATTGACTACAAAATAGCATTTGATAGCATCCCACATTCATGGATAAGAATGCTTAAAAATGTATAAGATACACCCTACACTGATGGACTACATTACAGTGACCATGAAACAGTGGCAGACCACTTTGCAATTAAGCCATGATAAAGGACAAATTATTATCCCAGGGATAAAAATTCAAAGGGGGATATTTCAGGGCGAGTCTCTGTCACCATTGTTATTCTGCCTTGCCCTTAACCCATTAAGCTGTTTACTTAACAGCTTAGGCCATGGCTATAATTTAGCTCCTAGAAAACAACAAAGTGTAAAGACTTCTCATCTTCTCTTTGTAGATGATTTAAAACTGTATAGCTCATCAGATGAGGAACTGAAAACACAACTACAGGTTGTCAAAACTTTTTCAGATGATATAAGAATGTAATTTGGTCTTGATAAATGTGCAAAAGCAACCTTAACAGCAGGAGAACTACAGCACCAGGAAAACATCAGTTTGGGACAAGAATGTGATATAAAAGGACTTGAGCAAGAGAGTGTATAAATATTTTGGAATTGATGAAGAATCAATAAGAGTTGGGAGGGTGGCCTAATGGTTAAGGTGTTTGCCTTACAAACACAAGGTACAGGGTTTGAATCTCATAGGGGATAACTGGCTAGGCTTAAAATGGCTCACAAGGGCAGTTAGCCTAGTACTAACCTATGAACCTATAATAAAACATGAACAAATATAAATAAAACTTAATAAGGTATACTTTAAATTACTTAAATTAATCCTGAAAACAGTGTTGACATCTAGGAACAAAATCCAAGCTATAAAGCAATTTGCTCTTCCTGTTCTAAATTACAGTTTTGGAGTGATTGTATACTGAAAGGCATAATAATGTGGCAAGACTATTGTACTGGAGATTGGGCATATTTTATGGTACTGAAGTGGCTGAAAAACACTGGAAACATGAGCCACAAAGCATCACAGAAAATGATGAAGTTTATATCACATGGGATCACCCATTACCAACAGTTCAAAAGATAGATGCTAGAAAACCAGATATAGTAGTCCATAAAAAAAAGACAAAACTAGCATTGATCATTGAAATTGCCACACCCAGTGACTACAGTGTGTTGCATACAGAGACACAAGGTCATAAAATATCAGGATCTGCAGACAGAACAAGAGCAATGTGGATAAAAGATACACAGACAGTTCTAATAGTAGTGGGAGCAATGAGCCTTATAAACAAATAATCTACAATTGTATTTGGATATGTTACCAATCCATGTAACCCCATACGAATTACAGAAGGAGTCATTATTGGACACACTGCGGATGCTGCAAAGAGCACTTTTGGCTGATATCAAAGATTGAAACAATACTAATTTCATAAAATGTTATTGTACTTTGACTTAGGAATGGGGTCCATTCCTGTCATGGTATTAAAAGCACAAAAGATTTGGAGAAATTAAAAAGGGTTAGGCCAAGCTCAGGAGGAGGATGGCCTCCCTGTTGTAAAAGGTAGTAAACACCCACAAAAAAACACAAAAACTAACAGGTCAAAAAGGAGCTCTAAAGATGATAGACTGAACTACTGAGGATAAGGAAAAAAATTGTGTATTGTTACTATTGTACAAGAATCCCAGAATTTCCAGATAGAATAGTTTCAAAAATATTAAGAGAGAA
The DNA here is from genome assembly GCF_019279795.1 of Protopterus annectens. Lineage (NCBI taxonomy): Eukaryota > Metazoa > Chordata > Ceratodontiformes > Protopteridae > Protopterus > Protopterus annectens. Next base: position 449,866,956 of record NC_056737.1, on the reverse strand, counting down.
ATTAGAAGAAAAAAATACTTGCCCAAGAGAAACTGTCAAAAGATTCAAATGTAAAATTTTGTTCATCAATACAACCGATCCATGAAAAACATTACATACAGAAAGAAACATTGGGCTGCTTGGAAAAAGAAGCGGCAGAGGAAGTGCAAAAAATATAAAGAACAAAGCCTAGACATTTTTGAACTGTATAAAAAAGAAACATGGACATGGGAAAGAAGTAGAGATCTGATGTGGTGCGACATTTATGCAACGGAGAAAACCAAACTAATAATACAAAAAAAGCAGTTCCAAAGATATTTCAAGAGAAATAGAGACAAAGGTACCCAGATATTCAAAATTTCACAATACAAAAAATAAGATCACAAAGTGGGACTGTAGAATAGAAAATCAGTAAAGGTGAAGTTAAACTAATAGAAACTGAAGTTATGGAATACCAGTGAAGTGAAGGATTTTGTGTAGAAAGTCTAACACAAGTTATGCCACAGCATGATGGAATCTTTAGTCCCCAAATTAAGAAAAAAATGGTGGAGTGGGAGACATCTGAAAAAGAAATATGAACATGGGAAAGAAAAGGAGATTTAATATGGTGCAATGTTTATGCAAAGGAGAAAGCAATACTAATCAATACAAAAAAGCAGCACCAAAGACGTTTGAAGAGAAATACAGGCAAAGGCATCTAGATACGTAACATTTCACAAGACAATAAAAATAAGAAAACAAAGGGGGGAAAGTAGAAAAGAGGATTAGCAATGGAGAAGTTAAAGAAATAGAACCTGAAGTTATGGATTATCTGTGAAGTGAAGGATTTAGTGTAGAAAATCCAACTCAGGTAATATCATAGCATGATGGAACAATGAATCCTCGAGTTAATGAGAAACAGGTGGAATGGGAAGCATCTGATCACTTGCCACATGAAGATGCTCTGGAGCCTTCAGCACAGCAAGGGAAGGAACAGGAAACAGTGGCCACTCTGATGTAGTCAATGTTGTGGAGTGATAGGTCAATGAGTTCCATAAGAAAGAGTGACAGATGACACAGGATGCAGCTGAAGAGAATATGTGACAGGACGATGTTCTGGAACTTTCTGTAGAATACTCACAGTAAACAGAGAACAAAGAATGTGCCCTCACTTTAGAAGAAAATAATCTAAGGGAAGAGTTTTACAGAAAAACAAACATACGTTTTTGAATGAGCTTGAAAGTGTATTTTAAGTTAATTGATGATAATTATTTATTGATCAGCTGACTTAGAAAATTGTTATTTAATGATGAAGGGATGACTTTTGCAAGCATTCATTCCTTGAAAAAGCCTGGCAGTGGCTGGGTGAAAGCACTTGGTTTTACATGTTTGGTTTACGTGGTGTATTATAATTAAACATTTTTACTTCCAGTTTGGCTCCGGGTCCTGTGGCTTTTGGATTTATTTATTTTATTAGTTTTGGTCAATTGATTTGCTTCTTGGCTCCTGTTGTTAATCCATGGCGGAAGGAACGGAGCAGGCTAGTTGTATAGGCACACTTAGTGCCCTTAAGGACAATACGGATGATGGTCCTGTAACTAGGGTCGAGTTTAACCAGATGATGGCTCTTTTAACTCAGTTGTCGAACTCTATTAATGAACAGAACAATGAAGTTGAATCAGGGTTGCCGTGTAACCAGTTACAGTTACCGGAAGGGCATAGAAAGCGTGTCATTCCTTCTTCGACAGCGATTGGGAACACTCTGAATGGTGAGGCCGTTGATAGTGTGAACCAAAGTAGTGGTGCGATGGTGGGGCTAGTAAGACCAGGAGAATCCCAAGGATGTGGACTAAATAACGCAATGAAGGAGTTTCATTTTGACACCTGGGCTTGTCAACAATTTCATTTTCAGCAAGGTACTTTGAACAATAATGTTAATGAAGGTGTGGAAGGAATTTTAAACACCTTCAGGGACAGATTGCATGCTTTAAAACGTAACCAACTAGAAATTGATTACCTTAGGGAATGTGTAAGAGTGAAACGCATTCCGAAAGGTTTGCATTTTTACAAATTTCCTAACAACACTCAGCCTGGGACAGTTTTTTATGACAAACTTTGCACAATCTTTGATAAAGCTGGTCTAGAAATGTTGAATTTAATGATTTTGGAATATGAAAGTAAAGCGGAAATATTGTTAAATGAATTAAATGTTTTAAATGATAATGTGATTAATGATAGGGAGTTTTCTGGTGTTAAAAGAGACTATGAAAATGTATTTACTGAAGTAGACCAATTTTGTAACAAGATTTTAAATCATAAAATAAAAAAGCTGGAAAGGGACCTTTTAGAATATAGGGATGGAAAGGCTTATCCCATTCCACGTAGGGGAAGGTGGGGGCATAATGGTACCAACATATCCCCTAATAGGATAGAAGAAGTTAATAATAAAAACACCAATTACGTGAATAATGCAATGAATGGAACAACCCAGGAGAAGTGAAAGGTTAGCGGAAAGAGGTAGGAAAAACTCGGTGCAGGATTTTCAACATCCCCCCAACAGAGGGGGGAAGGTACTGAGACCACAACAACAGATGTGGAGCAGTTTTCACAACCGAGTTTAGAGGAAAGGTCAATGGTTATGACAGTAGAACTGCATCCTAACAAGCAAATTATTAATAGGAAAGGGAATTTCACTATTTTTAATTTTACTGAACAGATTCCAGCTCAAGAATATTTTAACCTTTTTTCAAAAGGTTTCCATTTTGTTCCCCTTAATACAGTTGATGTGACTGAGACAATAATAGACTTAAAAATGTTCATTAGACAATTAAATCTTAAAATATTTTTCAAAGGGAAATCTAATTTTGACCGAAATTTAACTAAGTCAAGTACTTTCAACCCACCTACCCATCCTGTCTTGAATGTATTTAGTGAACTGGTGGAGAAAGATGTAAGGAAAATGAAAAGAGATGGACTAAATGTGCATCTAAACAACTTAGATCCAGCTGAACTAAAATTGGCTGAGCTCTTAAAAAATGAACATTGTAGGGTCATGAAGCCGGACAAGGGAGGAGGGGTGGTGTTAATGTATGATGTAGATTATGGTGCTCATTTATATGAAATGTTGCAAGATGTAGATCAGTATGAAGTAGTATGTAAAAATGAAATTAATATAGCCCATTCTAACATTAGTTATTTTTTTGTATGATCATCTGTTGCAAGGGGCAATAAATGAGAATTTATACAATTTTCTCTATGTGGACAATCCTAAGGTGCAAATAATTTTTGGTATTCCAAAAATGCACAAAGGGTTTAGACCCACTTAAATTCAGACCCATTGTAGCGGGTTCAGGCAGTATCACAGAACCATTAGCTAAGTTTATAGATGTAAAGCTCAAAAAGTTTTTGTCCACTATTGACCACATTTGTAAGGATTCTTGGGAATTTTTAAAAGGGATTGATCATGCTTGGATTAACACACAACTTTTTATGGTGACTATAGATGTGGTTGAATTGTTCCCCAGCATCCCCCATAAAATAGGACTTGAATGGTTTGGGGAGGTGTTGACTACAGAATCAGGACTGGACAGCAGAATTATTAGTTTAGTAGTGGAATTTATGGAGAATAATATTGGACAATAATTTTATTTTCTTTAATGGAGAATTTTATAGACAAAAAAAGGGGTCGCGATGGGGACCTCTTGTGCCACAGTTTATGCCAATTTGGTACTGTATTATTGGGAACGAAAGTATGTGTTTATCAACCCCGGGATTAACTGTATAAAATTTTACAGAAGATTTTTGGATGATATTTATTTGTTATGGAATGGCACAGAGAATGATTTTAAAGCTTTTATAGAGTACATCAACTCTAGTAGAAATTTTTTAAGATTTACCCATGCAATTGATCTAAATGAATTAAATTATTTAGATATTACATTAACTAAGGATTATATTAATTCTAAGTTTCATTCAAAAATATTTAGGAAGCCCACGTTTTCTAACTAATACTTACATTTTAATAGTGGGCACCCTTTTTATCAGAAAAAGGGTATTATAAAAGGACAGCTTATTAGAGCCTCAAGGATGTCTAGTTCCCTTGAAGGTTTTCTTAATGAAACTGGGATTCTTAAAAAATTGTTTTTGGAGAAGGGATACCCTGACCATTTAATAGATGTCATGATTCAGGAAGTATTGACAAACAGGGAATCCAAATATTCACCTTTATTAGGCTCTGGACACACAACGGTTCAATATGAACAGAGGGTGAACCCTGAAGTTGGGAATAGCTTTATTCATACATTTTCGAGTAATTCACATGAAGTGGAGGCCATTATCCTTAAATATTGGCCTATACTGGGTACAAATGACGACCTGAAACAATTGTTTACTGAAGATCCTCATTTTATAAGAAAAAGGGGAGTCAACTTGAAGGAACTTTTTGAAAGAAAGGGGAATGTGAAAAGTAATAAGATCAGGTTAGGTACATATAAATGTGGTAACTGTAACCAATGTTTTGCCATGTTGAACCAAGGTACTTTTCGTCTACCTGATAGGAAGTTCACAGTTAGATCTAGTAAATATTATAACTGTGGTGCAAAGGGAGTGGTATATTTAGGAATTTGTATGCATCGTTTAAGTTTTTACGTTGGCAAAACGGAAAGATCTTTAAGAAAGAGAGTGTATGAACATTTTTATGATATTTCTAGAGGGAAGGAGAGTAATGCATTTTTTAAACACTCCCATGTTTGCAACAATATGAATTTGAGATTTATGGTGCTGGAGCAGGTCACTCCAGAAGTAAGAGGGGGGAGTTGGGAGACCCATTTTGAATATTGTGAACTTTACTGGCAATTAAGACTGGACTCAACTAGAACCCCAGGATTAAATGAGAGTACAAACATTGGGTGTGTTTTAAAATTAAGAAGGGCTAGGCTCTGAACAAATTTGATTCTTATATTGTTATGTTTTATAACAATTTATTAAAAGCACCTTTTATAACATATATATTTTTCATAAATTATTTTATCAAGTTTAGAATGATTAGTTTATATAAAAAAATTTTAAATTTGATTATGGTTTATGTATATGATTGATTTGGGAATTGTAATGCATGATACGGAAAAACAAACACACGTTTTTGAATGGGCTTGAAAGTGTATTTTAAGTTAATTGATGATAATTAATTTATTAATCAGATGACTTAGAAAATTGTTATTTAATGATGAAGGGATGACTTTTGCAAGCATTCATTCCTTGAAAAAGCCTGGCATTGTCCGGGTGAAAGCGCTTGGTTTTACGTGTTTGGTGTACGTGGTGTATTATAATTAAACATTTTTACTTCCAGTTTGGCTCCGGGTCCTGTGGCTTTTGGATTTATTTATTTATTTTATTAGTTTTGGTCTACAGAAAGTAAATACCCAAAAGATTTGTTTTGTTTGTTTTTCCATTTTTTATTTAATTGTTTAGTGTGCTTTTGTATGGAACCGGAAAGAAGTGTCAGTTCACTACTACTTTATTCTCAGAATAGCAGCTTATCGAGTGAGTAGAATGCTATTGGGAACCTTACCCTGCTTATACAACAGCTTACTAACCAGGTTGATGATTTAGCTGGCAAGATTGCAGCGTATGAAACACTTCCAACTCATACCAGCAGGCAGAATCTCCCAAATGGAAACATGGTTAATCAACTGAATGGTGTGAGCCAAGGTAATTTACCTCTCAGTAACATTTCTTCAGGTCCTTTACCTAACTCACAGACTGCTCAAGTAGGGACATCCCATGAACTTAATATGAGCACTGAGGCTAGTAATAACATCACTAATAATGTGAATATTACTAATGTCCCCCATCTTAATGACTGGCTAAATAGCAATGCTATTTTTAACTTTCGGCAAGGGGGAGGTGAGAACCAGGACGGAGCATCAGGTGTGATGCAAAGTGAGAGCACCATTGTAACTAACTTGAAAGAGTTTGATGTGAAACTCATGAAATACAAAAAACTCCAACTTGAAGCAGACTATTTGAGAGAATGTATGCAATGACAACACATTCCTTGGAGGCTTAGACAATGGCGTTACCCAACTGGATTGGTTAAAGATTCCCCCTTTCACCTGGACTTGTTGAAATTATTTGACAAGCAAGGGATTGAATTCCTTGAACTACATGTCAAAAACTATTTTTTACAAATGGATGGGCTGAAAAGCGAATTGAACTTATTAGAACAAAGGATCAAACTTGATTCTAATTTTTTGAGATACAAGTTTGACTTTTGTCGCATCTTTACTAGTATCGATGCAAACATAGAGAAATTAAAAGCAGTAAAAATGAAAACATTAGACAGGGACCGGAAGGAATATAAATCCGGCAGAGCATACCCAGTTCCCCCTACTTCACAACAATCTAATGGGACAGTCCTTTCTAACAATGAATCCTCTATAAATACGGCACCAGGGGAAACACAATCCATTACATTGGGAAATACCACTGACGGTGAAATACCCGACACCCCTGTGGGTTGGAACAACTGACTCAGAGGCTGACAAACACACAATAATGGCAATTTCCAGCAACAGGATTTTTGGAATGGCCAGCAGCAGCAAGTGAGCAGAGCCCAGAACAACAACCAGAGGAATGCCTGAACCAGGAAGCAGAACAGGCGAAGGAGGTAGCAGAGCGGGGCATTACTGGTGGAGCGGAGGGTTCGATCCATCATGTAAGCATCTGCACAAATTTAAAAGGTGACTTTAACATCTACAATTATACCACGGAGACTGTAAAAACTGGGTTAATCGAAACACTTGCAAATGGACTTACCTTTGTCCCTTCAAATAGGGCTAATTTGACAAGGACTTTACTAGACTTAAAATTATATGCTCGCAAAAAAAACCTTAAACTACTTTTAGGTAACACTTTTTCTGTACTACCAGAGTTTAGTATTTCAAGTGTATTTAATCCCCCATTACGGCAATTATTGCCCATTTTGAGAAATCATGTGAGGTTGATATAAGACACGTTTTGGGAACTTCCAGTAATGTATATAGCAGTAAAAACTTGACTAAAACAGAAGTTCAGGAAATTAATGACCTAAGGACAACAGAAGTCAGGGTTATGCATCCTGATAAAGGGGGAAGATTGTTTTTTATGAAACAGGAGGAATACAAAAGCAAAATGAGAGAGATGCCGGATAGTGAAGCATATGAGCAGGTCTCAGTTAGTGAAATAAATAGGGCCTATCAGCGTATAAAAACAGCAATTAATGACTTGTTTTTGGAGGGGTACATTTGATATAGATATACTGAACTATTTGGATATGATAACACCAGCTACCCCGATCCTATTTGGGATTCCAAAAATGCATAAGAACTTAAATGATCCCCCTTTTAGACCGATAATTGATGGTAGGAACTCCATAACCTATGCCTGTGCTAAGTTTGTTGATTTGAAAATGAAAAAATACTTGGAAACAGATACACAAATCTGCAGAGACTCCTGTCAGTTCTTGGGACCACTGAATAACCTGGAATTTAACCAAGAATACAACTTCATTACAATAGATGTTAAGGACCTGTACACGGTCATTCCCCAGAACCCAGAACACAGGATTAGACTGGGTAAGGGACTTTCTTTTGGAAAAGGGGCACCTGGTGAGGAGACTGATTTAATTATTACCCTCCTAGAACTAGTATTGACTAATAATTTTTTTTTATTTGACGGGGATTTATTTTTGCAGAAAACAGGTGTCGCAATGGGGTCACCCTGTGGAGGCACTTTCGCCAATTGTGTTATGGCCTATTGGGAAAGACATTAGTTATTCCAACATAAAATGTGCAAAAACAAGGTACACTGGTACACAAGGTACCTTGATGTTATGTTTTTGATTTTTAAGGGAGATAAAGAAGAGTCCCCAAAATTTGTTGAGACCTTATCCAATATGACCCCATTTTTGAAATTCACATATCATTTTGATACTACAGCTATATCATACTTAGATGAGTGGCTTTTTAAGGACATAACACATAGTAGGTATACTGCCAAAATATACCGCAAACCTACGTACTCCAATGATTTCTTCACTACAGCAGTAATTACCCTTACCACCAGAAGAGGGCCACTGTAAAGGGCCAGTTGGTAAGGGCAGCAAGGATGATTACACTGGATGTTGATTTTGAGGTGGAGTGTAAGTGATGCCAAACTCCTGAGGGAGGTTATAAATAAAAACTGGGTTATGATTAACGAGGACACAATGGCTAGGAACAAGTTACGGCCAGGACCTAGGGTGATGTTTAGGAAAGGCTCTAATCTAAAAAAAATCTACTTGAAAAAGAAGTTAACCCATATGTTCCTAACAAAAGGATGAAGAAATGTGGGAAGATGTTCTTTTTGTAAACATATAGAAACTTCTTCCTCATTTACTATAGGGAATATTAAATATTCCTTAGAAGGAAAATTTGACTGTGGGACAACAGGTGTTATATACTTAGCTAGGTGCCAACAATGCCTCTCTTTCTACATAGGAAAGACTGAGAGGCACTTTAGACAAAGGATATATGAGCACCAGTATAGTATTAGTAGACAAAACAACAACAATGCTTTGTCCAAGCATATTTTGGAAAATACCAACCACACTTTCCTTTTTATGGTTATTGAGAAAATAGATCTGAATCACAGGAGGGGGCCTTGGGCTTTAAGACTTGAGGACAGGGAGTTGCTATGGCAACTGAGAGTAAATGCCTTTTCCTACCCTGGGTTGAATGATTCTTGTTCCCTGAAATGTATTTTAAAACTTAAAGCATTAACCAGGTAAAAAAACATTTCTATGGGGGCATTTAATATTTGACATTTTTGTTTTAATTAATATCAGTGAAGAATTTGTTTGCATTTTAAAAAGTTTTTATACACAAAGAAATCTGAATGTCTTTACTTATATACTTGCTGAATTTGGATAATGGGAGGTCCATGATGTCATCAACTTGGGACTATTTAAATTGTAAATTGAGCTATTACAGATGTCTGAAGAAGTTCCTTTAATGAAAGCGCTAACAATAAATTTTAGTTTCAAAAGTATGGCATTTTTTTCGGCTGCAAGATTTGTTTTGTTTGTTTTTCCATTTTTTATTTAGTTGTTAAATACCCAAAATGTTAGAAGTCTGATAAAACAGATGGACACAGTAAGTAACACTATTAACAGTAATCCATGTGATTTAACAGAAATAAATAGGATATATTGCTGTATACTTAAATTAATAAAAGATAAACTCTTACCACAAAAATGCAGAGCGATGAGGGAAAGGAAGGGACAAAATAAAACATCATGGAAGCATCAAATAGAGTAAAATATAAAGCAATTAAGTCATAAAATGTCACTGTTAGAAGACTATAGAAGAGGGAACAGATCAGCAAAAATATTTAGAAAGATAGATGTGATAAACAGAGCTGGATCCAGCACTAGGAGACCAATGTAGTTGCCTAGGGCCCACTGGTTGGTATCACTATTGTGCTATAGAATTGAAAAGTATTGTTAGTAGTAGAACAGGTAGCATATTTGCTTTTGATGCAGATGGCTGTGGGTTCTACTCCCATAGCACATAGATGGATTGCTAAAACTGTGTTACACTTTAAGGAGGGTGGGGTGCTGCAGTCCTGAGTATGTTCTCCTATAGATGAGATGCCTAGTAACTAAGAACCTGTTATCAGTTTACCATCTATTCCCTATTGCAATATTATAAGCTTAATATTTTTTTAATGTAACATAGGCAATTTATTCTTCAAGGGCAGCAAGCACTTAATTTGTAGATGAAACTCTGAAAAATAAAGGTGTTTGTTAGCAGCAACCTCTTCTTTAGTTACAGATCTTTTTAATCTGGACTTATTCAGATGACTTTTACTGCTGTGGAGATTGTGCACATTTACTGATATTGATGGATTATAATGACAGAAGTTTGAATGGCCTTTTATGGTTGAAATGTTCTGAACTGGGAATTTTGTCATTATTATTGATTCATATATTTTGTTTCGTTGATTTCTGGAAAACTGTTCAAAACTACACATTTAAAACACAGCATAACAAGTGGTACTGTATTATACTAGGAATATAATTGAATACAATCAAGAAGGTAAATAAAAGAACTCATGCATGTTTGCATGGTCATAAAAATGTGTGCAATGGGCTTATGATTTAAAAACAGACCAAAAGTAAACTAGCCAGATGCATTGTCTTTAAATGTGGGTTTCAATGCCATTTCAATAAATGTGATTTTCAAGGACAGAGAGGTTTTAATGTTGAGTCTGTTTTCATTCTGAGACTGTATTGCTTTGTTTAGCAAATGTCTGTCAGTGTTTATTATAAAATTTGAAATAAAAGTTTTAAATGAAATCCAAATATTTGTAATCATTGTAGAAATAAAGATTTCAGGTATCCCAAGTCAAGAAAGTCACAGCAACCATTGATTAAAATCACCACGTAATATTTTTAATCCACAAATAAAATGATATCCACAAGTAAAATGGTTAGCACTTTCATTTAAATAAATGTTAAACTTCATCAGACCCTCTGTTACAGAGGCACTGCTCAGCATTAGGAAGAGTTTGGTGTCCAAAACTGACTGAACTCAGGATCAAGGTTAAGCTGTGGAAGCTGGATGCTGTTATACCCTTAACAGGATATGACCCACATATCTAAGGCCACTGCAGTAGTGATCCATATGATGTACATCATACCATTATCTATGCATGTGAGTAATGCCTGGCATTTTGCCTTCCAGTCTGGTTTGGCAGAGAGCCATGCTGAAAAAAACCCCTACTCCCAACCCGATGTGCACTCACTTTTCTCCCCATTATTTTGTGTGTATAGCGCAACGGTCTATCTGAGTCAGTGTTCTACATTTATCTATCTGCCTCTGTTGCCTGTCCTTCTTCATCAGTCTCATTCCAAGCCATCTCTCAGCACCTTTCCTCAGTTGCATGTTGTGCTTGTGCTGTCGTTTGGATTATTAAACTAGTGTTGTTTTCACCACTCAGTTGGTCTCGGATCTGCTTCTTTGGTGACATAGTCTTCTAAGTTTACATTTTCTTGCTGGTTTCTCCTTTCATACTTTCATTTCTAGTCCATTTTCTCTCCATTTCTAAACCAAACAGGATGGCCATTGTTCTGAGCACAGTCATGTCACATCTGGTCTTTCTCTGTTAGCTGCTATGCTGTCCTTCTTGTGCTGGATAGGCACTAGCTGCAGCTATATTGTGCATGTGACCATATACTGATTATACTGCACTAGCTTGCCTTAACTTTGACATCTCATCCATGCTGCTGTAAGCACTACTGAAACTGCGCTGTCTTTCTTGTTTGTGCTGTACCTGTCTTTTCATGTGTGATTATATGGGCAGTATCCACTGCCTAATACATGTCTGATAAGCAGTGACCTCTTCAAATAGTAGTGCTGTGCAGGTATGCAGGATTTGTTTATGAATCCTGGCCTGCAACATTTATATATGTTCAGATTTGCTTGAACAAAATAAAAACATTTGATATACAAAGATAATTATTCTATTCTAAAATATTACAGAAGTTGTATTCACAAGGTGGTCTATAATTTGCTGTGTTTTAAAACTATCACTCAACTCATTAAATTCGCACCTTTTATTAGGCTGCAATTGCTGACCTAAAATTTTTCTTACTAATTTAGTAATATTCAGAAATATTTTTGCTAAGATTTTCAAATTGCACTGGCTTATGAACCCACTTTATGAATAAAAGTATTAGATATACTTTCCCCTTTACTAGAAGATGATTTTATGCACATCCTCCATGGGAGGGTTGTGCCACAGACACACATGTGGTCTGTGCCATGTTCCTGAGGCATGATGTGTAATTAAGGCTGTAGAGGTAATGGACTTAAGAAAGAAGCTTGAGTTAACAAGATTATGATGATCTGCAACTTCAAAGAGTAAGCAGAAATGAAGGATTGTGAGCTTATGAGTCATCAGTTCAAGGAAAGGGCTCACTTTCGGAACAGTACACAAGGATAAGGGGTATATGGGAACAGTACATAAGGATAAGGGGTATACAGTGAAACATTATAATTGGCAGGGTTTGGTCACAGAGAGAGAGATAGGGAGAGAGAGAGACAGAGAGAGAGAGAGAGAGAGAGAGAGAGAGAGAGATGGCACTAGTGCTGCAGCTGGAAATGGTGTGGGTCAGTTTGTCAAACTTAGCTGAATACAATGCAGTTTCCAGCTAAAAATACTTATAAAAACTGCATTTGGTTTATATAATAACTAAATAAACCATTTTTTCTTTTTTTTTTATTATGAATTGCAAATTCTCTGTGCCACCTGCAAGGAATGTAACCTATATATCCCTGTAACTGTTATACTTATTCACAAGTAGGTCACCATAACTTGAGCCAAATGAGAAACTCCAAAACCTGCAATGATCTGGAGTTTTATTTGATGTTTTTTTTTCTTTTTTAATAAAGTGATACAATCTCAGCCATAAAAGTATAGCATTATTTAAGTGGCTGAGCTCCTCTGCAAAGAAGAAGTAAAGGCACGGTGATGGGTCCTCGATGAGAGGACTGGGTTACAGCTGTTGCTGTAAATGATAATTAAGGATTAGGGTATCAAATGGGGGTTAATCGGCTATGGCTGTTCTAGTTCAAGCTAAACATATGGATTCTAATTTTGGAGATTGATAGGTAAAAAGTCAGATGTTCACACAATAGCACTAATGCTGTTGCTGCACTTTTAAAGAGTACAGAAGGGAAAGAGGGTGAGGTGAGTTTGAGTGGTGAGCTAAGTCAGAGATAGGGTACTAATTCATACAGGGAAGAGTAAGGATGAGGGGTTATACATACTAATGGGTCATTAATGTGACGGCTGGTCAGTGATATTGGTACTAAGTCATACAGCTGTGAAGAGTAAAAGTTAAGGGTTATTTGTATTAATGGGTCATTAGTGGGAGGCCAGAGTCAATGATATGGTACTAATTGTTATGGTTATGAAAAGAAATGGTGAGGGATTGTGGGTAATAATGGAACAGTAGTGGGAAGGTTGGGTTGGTGATATGGTATTTAGTCATACGGCCGTGAGCAGTAAGGATAGGGGGTTACATATAATAATGGGTTGTTAGTGGGAGAGCTGGGCCAGTGATATGGTATTGAGCCATGGCTGTGAACAGTAAGGGTAGGGATTATATATAACAGTGTTAGTAGGAGAGCTAGGTTGGTAATATTGTTCTAAATTATAGAGCTGTGAAGAGTGAGGGTCAAGGGGAGTGCTGGGTCAGAATGACTTGCTGCTAATCTTGCAGACAAGAAAACAAATTAAAGATGAGTAGTCAGAGCTGATGGGTCATCAAGCTGGGGGCACTGTTAAAACGATGGTGCTTAGACTGCAGCTGTCAATAATCATTATAATGCTTTAGCTGTTAAGATTAAGTAAGCGTGAGAAAAAATGTGGTTAGGGTCCTCATTTGGAGGTTAGGGACAGAGAGGTTATACCCTGTGCTATATATATGAAGATCAAGACTGAGACTGGATAGATACGACATCATTAGTGTGAATCATCTGTCATAACAAGATAATAAAGAGAGGCAATGTTGATGGGGTGATGGGTGCCTCGTGGGAAGGAGCAATGCTGATGATATTTTAGCTGCATGTAATGAGGAGGAGTGATAGTGTCTACATAGGGTGCTTAGTTGGATGGCTGTGTCTTGGACATGGATCTTCAGTTCAGTGGCTGGATCTGATGCATGGTTCTGATCGCAAGGCTGGGAAAAGAAAGTAAGTTTTAGGAAGATATGATGTCATGGGCCTTCTGTGACAGGAGTAAATCATAGATTTATGCTAATCTAGTTGCTGTGGTTATTTAGTATCTAATGACAAGAGGTTGTGGGATGATGAGACTTCAATGGGTGGACTGAGTACAGAGATATGCTGCCTTTAAATCTCTGATGAATAAGTAAATAAGGATAAATTGTTATGTAATTATGGCTACTACTTTAAAATATGGGTCTGAAATATGGTGCTGATGCTTCAGACATGAAAAATTGATGGGTCACAGTGAAAATTCTGAGCCATAGAAATGATGGTGACTTTGCAGTTATAAAGACTAAGCAAAGTTAAGAAGAGTGTAGACTGGAGTCTTCTAAGTATCAAAGCTAGAAAGATAAAGGTGGACCATTTCATTTAGTTCAGAAACAACGCAAAATACAGTGTCAATATTGTTTTTCTTTACTTTTGCATATTTTACACAGACAGACTAGGTAACACTACATTTCTGAATTGGGAGAAGGGTCGCTGCAGAACTGGGCATCTCAAATGCCGTATAGGGGCGAAGGTTAACAGAGGAAAGCTTTTCAGAAAAAAATAAGGATGGTTTTGTGCATCACAGATATATGACATGACTTGGATACCTGCCAGTAACCTGAGCATGAGAACAGACAGCACTAGTCCAGCTATAAATGACAGATCTGAATTTGTCTGAGGACAAAATTAAAGCAATGCCTTTTCAAGACTTTTGGTGTTTGCAGGTTACACATCACTGCTCTTTTATCCCTTTTGGTTAATCCTCAAAATCATCTATAATCCCATCTTTAATTTTTCTCATCCATCTATCATGCCTTCAAGAAATGTATCCACCACTCTTCCCATGGAAAATTACTTCTGATCAGCACCCCTTTATTTACCAGTCAAGCTTTCCACTGCTTAAACTGCCCTTACTACCTAGCTGAAAATCCTGATATCTCTGGCCTTAATTTCAAAGATTCTGTTCCAGTATGTTCAGTCTTTCCTAATATACCTCTGTCTACTACATTCCATAATATCCATATGGTATTTATTTGTACCTTTCTAGTAATTTTTGAGCCTTTCCATCGTTAAGGCCTACAAAGTTACACATAATACTCTAGGGACTCCAAAATCAGTTTTTCTAGTGCCTGATTGCTGAGTAATACTACTTCCTTATCTTTATATTCAATGACTCTTAACTACATACCCAGCATCCCACTAGTTTTAGTTGGCAGTATTACACACTGAATTTTGTAACTTCTTTCCTCTGCATTTATTGCCCCTAGGTGATTATTTATTTATTTATTATTCCTTTTTTTGACCAGGTTAGTCCCACTAGGCTACTGATATCTTTTCAGGAGAGACCCAAGGTGGCATTTATATTACTAGGGGAAATTTCGCCAGGGTATAAGGGAACTTCCACTGCTCTTTTTGATAGGTGCCATGGGAACTTTTACATCCACCTAGCAACTCACAGAGATGGGACCTTGGTTTAATAAATCATCTGAATAATGACACACTCAGGTGGTCAGCACTCCTAAAGCTGCACTGCTGTGTTAGCAATTTGAAAAATTAATCTAATCATCTAGACTGGGATTAGAACTCAAAGCTTTCTGATCTTGGAACACAAAAGCTGAGTATGCTACCTTGTTGCCAGCAACACTACATCTCAGCAAGTCATTTTTCACATTTCTTTCCTTATCACTATGCAGGAATCCATAAGCATCTGGGTTAAATCTGAGTTGTCAACTTTATGACCATGTTGCTAGCCTAATTAAATTGTTCTTGTGGCTCTTTTGCTATGCTCACCCTCCCACATTGGGTGTCATTATTAGACAAGTTTATCCTGTTTTACATTCCTACTTTTAATGCTTGAAATGTACTTGTAAACAATATTGGGATGCAGCAGTGTCTCTTGTGGCAAAATACTAATTGCCTTCTTTCCTCCATTTACCCTCAAGTTTTTTTTCCTTCCTTTATTACATCTCACTAATCTCCTCTTCATTTCTGCTTTGACTCACCTAGCCTTAGTAGCTGCCCTTCATGTTCCCTGCACAGAGTTCATCCCCATTTCTTGCCCTTTCTGTGATCCTCTCCATTCCCCATTGAGCTACACTGGAATATTAATTAATTTAGCTTTTTCTGATCATCTAATGTCTTAGTCATTCCATTTCCAATATGTCCTTTTAATCACATTTCATGAGTTCTCTATTCTCTTATTTTCCTCCATTTATCTAGTGATATGCTAATAATTTCTGCAATCTTGCTGGTACTATTTCCCATAATTCCACAAAACAGGTCTATTTTCCAAAATATGTCTCCCCTGAATTGTGAAGCAAACATTAGTGTGATTTCCATTTGTCAGTGTCAGTGACATTATCACAATGACTACCTTTTCCTCTTTGCAAATAATAACATTGAAAATCTTGCCTTTGTTTGTAACTGCTCTCACTTTCTGTTTGAATCCATATGGATCACATGTTCCATAATGTTATTGCTGGTCCTACATCTTGATTCAGAGATGTCTAAATCTTTTTCTAGAAGGCACAAATTACTTATTGTCATTATTCCCTTCCTACTTTTCTACTTCCTAATCCTCTGCTTAAATTATCATCCGTCCTAGGATT
This sequence comes from Protopterus annectens, assembly GCF_019279795.1. Classification (NCBI taxonomy): domain Eukaryota; kingdom Metazoa; phylum Chordata; order Ceratodontiformes; family Protopteridae; genus Protopterus; species Protopterus annectens. The sequence goes on along the minus strand of NC_056737.1, from coordinate 449,850,587 downwards.
AGGAAGTGTAATTGAATTAGCATCTCCCTCCCAACTCTTGATCCCGTTCACTAGACTCCCAACACTAACTCCTCTTTCTACTGTCCAATTCCCCTGCTTTGTCTAACATCATCTCATCTACTGTGCAACAATGAATTCCAGCACTTATATATATACTGCAATGCCCCCTCTTTTTACTCCATTACCTTTCTGAAAACTGCATCTCCAGGTATGACCACATCCTCCCTTCTTTTGCTGGTTCCCTAGATCTTTGTTACAACCATCATACTCTCTCCTCACCAATTCTCAGAGGTTGTAGCTCTGCCACATTTTCCCAGCATAGCAAACCAATCCACTCCTTCTCATGACCTTCACATCCCACTTCCAAGCTGTGTTTGCCTATTATATCACCCTGCTGCTTCCTTATGGTGTCCTGTGTGTTCCTGTTTACTTATTACATTTTCTTCAGCAGATCTGTGTTCCTTACTTTCAGAATACAGTTATTGGTAGTGAGATAGAACTTACAGAACTATCCTCATACAACTCCATAGTTATATGAAAGCAAGTGTACTGCAAGACAAGATGGGAGCTGTTGAGTGTGTGTGTGCGTGTGTGTGTGTGCGTGTGTGTGTGTGTGTGTGTGTGTGTGTGTGTGTGTGTGTGTGTGTGTGTGTGTGCACGCACACATGTGCATCTTGAAAATGGAAAAAACAAGGGAGGACCCCCCACACACACCAATATCCTTGATCACTGTACGGTGGGTAAGAAAAGGTAGTGCATTTCATAGAAAGGTGTGTGTGTCTCTTTGGAAATGTTACATAAAAGATTACAACATACTTGTGCTGCTGAATGTCAATTTACACTGCTTAACTTTATGACACTTGTATCTTGTTACACTATAACATCATGCCAGAAGCAGACAAAAGAGTGGATGTGGATATGGATACACCTTCAAGAACTATAGGCAAAAAAGATTAGAAAAAACATATTTTATTTCACACTGTACATGTCCAATAGAAAAATGCAGTATCAAGAACAAACAAGCATGCAAGTTATTCTAACCACCTGAAATAGAACAGCAGAAAAGTGCAGCCCTATACCAAACCAACAGATAGAATTGATTTAAATAATTATAGGTTTTTCCTCAAAGTTAAATGTGGAATTTTAAGCTGTAACAAACAATTATTTACAAATGTATCTTTTTCTATGTGGCTGGCAGTTTTGGCTATTCTGAATACACTAAAGTCCTGGGAAATAAATCTGTTTTGTAATTTCATGGCTGCATTAGTCTTAGTGGTTATTTTTTTAACAGTACAGCGGAGTCACTAACGATATGGGACGGCCTGCTTAAGCATCTAGCAGGTGCTTACAATCAGACAATGTAACCTAGCATCGAGGAAATGCAGTTTTCCAGCCTTAAGGATAGTGTACACTTTCCTTAAGGAAGAACAAAGCAAAAAAAAAAAAACAAACAAACAAACAAAAACAAATAGAAACCTTGTTGCACAGGAAAAATACTGGCATACAAATTACTAAACTCAATGGTTGTTACAACTTCTAATGTAAGAGCTGTATCAAAGATCACTTGGCGTTCTTATTAACAACTAAGAAAACAGGATTCAGGTTGGTACTGATTATTTAAACCGTGGTTTATTAAGCAAAAAAAAGTGATGAGTGCATTTGCCCCATCAGAGCTTCTTCAGATCTAAGTTATAATATAATTATAAAGTAATGCATACTTTTCTATTTTCCATATAAAATGCCATGTAAATTACACTGGAAGCATTAATCTAAGTGCATTTAAATGAATCACATTCAGTGACAGTGATTGGAACAGTGGTACATACATAGGTCTATGTTCAGTCATCAAAAGGAAAAACTGTCAAATGGTATTGCATCTAAAATGCCGTTCAGCGAAACTCCTCATGTTGGGGGAGGGGCTGCTCACGCCACCCCCCCCCCACTAATTATATGTACCAAGTCTGATATTGTACTACAGTGGGTAAAGGGCAAATTTCCTGATCCCTACCATAATGCGATCTTACTCGATAGGCTCAATGAACAGCATATTCAATGAAACATGCTTTTCGATACTTTTTCCATTCAATGACTGAACATAGAATCGATGTATACAGTTTGCATTTTATTGTGATTGGTGCTGTATGCTCCTTATCTAAGTAAGTACAAACTCAGTATGTATCTGGCTGTTGGTCAGTGTGCTTACATATAAATAACAATGTAAGCATCCTGTCCTGCATTTCTTATATATTACTATAGTATATAATAAAACAAATGGTAGTGAGACTAAAGTTACTGTGAAATGCTGTGATGGGAGAGAGGAGGAATGTGGTGGAGTGTTAACAAATGGTGTGTGTTTAATTTACATTTTGCTTCCAGAAGAAGGTTGCTAATATATTTCTGGAAAATAAGTTGGTGTTTGATATTAAATGGTTAATTGGAAGGTTGCAGGCCCATTTCAGCCATTTTGTTATTCATTCAGCTTAAAATATTTACTTTGTCAACTAACATCAGGATATTGCTATAGCTTAGTATCCATACCTCTAATTGAAACCGTCTTCCTTCTAGCATGCTGTTCTCCTCTTCATAGAACTCCATTGCTTTTTCCATTAAAAATGATTCATTCTGAAGCTTAGATGTTTCTTTCTTGTATAATTTACTACTTTTCTCCAATTCTGTCTTAAGAACACAAAATCTAGGTGGTAGAGAAGTCAAAATAAATGAAAAAGTCTTTTTCTACTGATTTTCATTCCTCATTTCCTTACAGAAACAATAAAAGGAAGTAGATATTTGGGGGGGCAGACATGAACAATATAACTTCTTCCAGAGGGGAAATTTGCTAGATAATTTATCTTTCTCCACCATACTTTGCAAATTTCGTTATTGATTTTATCAGTGAAGCAAATACTAGAAACTAAACTACAGACTGTTATAAATATTTAATTCAACAGCTATTAACACCAGTCAGATAAATGTGTTTTAAGTCCTAAAACATTGTTGAAGTCTGGTAATAACAATATACTGATGATTCAAGAATATTTGGAAATACAAACTGTACAAGTGACTACACTTTATCACATCAAAATATTAAATTACAGGAATACAAGTAGCAGACTTGCTTAAATTCAATCTTTTTTCTAGAGTCTCAGTGATAATGTCTTCAAGGAAGTATCAAACACTGATAGGTACATGTTTTTAAATAACATAAATGCCCCTACAACAATTAATTCAACATCCAAAATCAAATAATAATCATAATAATAAAGCTCTTATTTAATACAGCATTTCAGTTCCAATAAGGGGGTGCTGCACTTTTGAGTGGGATGCCCTTCAGATGAGACATTAAACAGAGATCTCATTTGCCTGTGCTGGTGATAGCAAATTTTGAAGTGTATATATATATATATATATATATATATATATATATATATATATATATATATATATATAGATAGACAGAGATACACCACACACACATATACAATCACACACACACACACTCTATTTGCATATAATTTACATACAATTTATGTTATTTAAACCCCTTATTCATCCTGTTTACATCATTCTTACAGTTTATTCATAAATAATACAAAAAATCGTAATATAACAAAAATGTATACATTTTTTCTTTTTTTATCCATTAACTTAATTGCTTCTATACCCATAGCTTTTTTCCACAAACATTTTCTTATTTCTGCCAATGTATCTTCATCCCAACTGTTTTTATTATACAGTAATCTTTCATATCTTCTTTTCCACACTATTTCTCAATTTTTTTTATATTTTTCAAATACATTTGAATGAATTCCATAGTATTTATACATAACATCTTAAATAACTATGTACACTATTTACATTAACCTGACACTATAACAGATCGTATACAGTTATCCATTATCAGAGTGTCTGATCAATTATTGTATAGTGCCAATCAACAATAAGAGTTTTCCCCAAGGGTTGTTGATAAATGGCTTTGGATGAATTCTTAGTTCTTTCATTTTAATTTCCAATAATGCTATGGTGTTCAGTAGGCTGTAGAAGTCTTCCAAAGTGGGTATTGTGTTTGTATTCCATGTTCTTGTTATACACTTCCTTGAAGATGCAAGTATAGTCCATACTTGATACATGTTTGACCTATTCAAATGAAGACCTTTGTTCACATTTAATAATACTAGAGCTTTAGTTAAATAAATAAAATGATTCATTAAATAAAGCTTGTAGAAAGTTATTAATACCATTCCAAAACGGTTTAATTTTAACACAATCAAAGAAAATGTGGTTCCAGTCTGCATTGTGTACTTGCTCACATCTCCAACATATTCCTTTTATGGAATACTAATTTTACTGATTCTATCTGGGGTTAAGAATGCTTTGTGCAAGCATTTCCAATTAAAAACTTTCCAGTATTGTGTAAAGGATGTATATTTTATCGATAATAAGATATTTGTTTTAATATGTTCAGTTAACTGTATTGAGTGTCCTTTTGTTATATATTTTCAATATGAGGTTTTGGGTGTTGTTTTATAGTTTATCACTATTTTGTACAATTTTGAAATACTGTTTCCCATGTCAAAGTCATTATATATGATTTCATATATGTATTTCATAAATTTAGGTAATTCTTTAAATGAAGAATTGTTAATTATTCTACTTAAATCTTGCGGATATGATAGAATACTCTATAAATTTAGCCAGTTCTGTTGTGGAATTTTGTATGTTGTTTTTATTACTTGCATATCTAAAACTTTTAGTTCTTTGATAAAAAGACTGCTGTAAAAGGCAGATCCAGCAAACAAACCAGCAAAAAAAACACAATTCACAGCAACACGCAGAATGAGACATCCAACCAAAAGGTTTTTTTGTAAAACCAACTATGTGAAGAAGTTTTTGGTGTACAAAAACAAAAGCGCTTATACTTTTAAGGATTAAAGCTGGTTTTACAAAAAAAAAAGTTTGGTTGGATGTCTCATTCTCCATAGTTCTTTGATGTATTGAAGCCATCAAACAAATCCTTTCTATTCCCAGGAATTAATAATTTCTCTATATATTTTATATGGAAAGTTCTTTGTGACTAAAAATGGTGTTAAAAGATCAAACCAGATTTTTAAATCTATATTTGCAGTAATAATTTTCCTAAATGAGTCAATGTAATAATAATTAATCACACAAGTTTTAGTGGGTTTAGTTATGTTATATTGCACACTAATACATAATATGTGCCATGGCAAATTGTTTTTATCAGTTATTTCAAATTTTTTTTGTAAATCAAATTCATTTATTGATGTTACAGTTAGTAATTCTTTCCAATTTGCAGAGTAATTTGGACTTATCCAATCTGAGATTGTTTTAGATATTGATGCTTTTTATATATGTTTCTATATCAGGAAAGTTAATGCTCCCTGTTTCCATGGTCTGATATGATGTATTAAAGCTATTCAGTTTCTTTTGGGAAACCATAAAAAAATTATTAGGCATGAATTTATTTATTTAGGTATATTCCTTTCTGATAACAGTTGTATTGTCAAGGCTATATATAGGATCTTTGGCAGTAAAACCATTTTTATTAACTGTAGCCAATTGTAGCCAATCTTCAAATGTTAATATTATTTTGTTCCATTCTTCCACAGAGTTTAATTGTATTGATGATATTATTCTAGTTTTTTGAGACTGATTCATTATTATCCTTGCATAACTCAATTCCTAGATATTTTAAGGTAGAGTCTTGTTTCCTTATGATGTGATCCCCCTTAGTCTGCAGTTTTTTTTTTATTTAAAAATAAAAAAAAATATTTTGATTTAATGAAATGGAGTCCTGAAGTCATGTGAAATTTGTCAATTAATATATTTAATTCTTCTAATGTCTCTTCCATATTAGATAATGTTAGTAATATGTCATCAGCAAATAGCATTACTTTAGAATTGTATTGTCCATAAACATCTATTTTTTTGATTTATATATTGTTACAAATTGAATCTGCCAATATTTCAATAGCCAGAGCAAATCGGTGGCATGGAACATCCTTGTTTAGTGCCTTTTGTTATATGTACAGATTCAGAGGTAAAAGGACCTAACTTGACATATGCTAAATTGTTTGTATATATATATATATATATATATATATATATATATATATATATATATATATATATTCCTTAGGAGATGACCAAAGGATGCAGGAAATTCAAATAGCATTAGGATTTTAAATAAATAGTCCCAATTTATGGAATCAAAGGCTTTCTCTGTATCTGAGCCAGTTATGAGTGTTTCTTTATTGTCTTTATTAACATAATCTATAAGATAAATTATCCTTTTAATATTGCTATGTGTGTGTCTATGATATATAAATCCAGTTTGATCATTATTTATTGTTTTGGATAGTGGTATTTTCATTCTGTTAGTTAATATTGTCATCAATATCTTATAGTCATTATTTAATAATGAAATAGGTCTACATGAGGCACAGAGGTTTGGGGATTTGTTTTCCTTTAGGATTAGTGTGATTAAGGAATATCTCCAAGAGGGTGGTATTAAAGCTTGTGACTGAATTTCTAATAGAGTTTTATGGAACAGGGATAGTATCTTTGAAGGAAAAAGTTTATGTATTTCTATAATTATGCAATCTATATCTGGAGCTTTATTATTTTTACCCTGTTTTATTGTATCTGTAATTTCATTGTAGGATATGGGTGCTTCCAGATCTAGTTTTAATTTTTCTGGTATTGTTTTTAGAACATTTTTCATCTTGATTTAATTGATCGATATGTATATTTTCTTTTTGGAAATGTTCCATATAGTGATTTCTATAGGCATCAAGAATGTCACCTATATCCAAAGCATTTTTCCCTTTCTTTTTGTGGAAGATACTTTTAATATTATTTGCTTTTGGTTGTATTTTGATTCTTGTGGATAAATTATGCAGATGTTTGGGAGAAGTGGCCAGGGTATTCATTTTTAGTTTTTCTAAAGCTAAACTAGTTTTATGTGTTAGAATTTTGTTGTATTTATTGTTTAATACTTCTCCTTTCTTTTTCTTCTCCAAATGATTTTGATGTTTTCAGCTTTTACTGACAAGAGTTTAGATTGTAGATCTAATAATTCAGAATCCCATTCTCTGATTTTTTTTTATATACCAAGTTAGGGTTTTGGCATATATGTAAGCATTCAATGAGTCCCATATCTTTATTTTATTTATCTCTGTGGTGTAATTAATATCTATGAAGAACTGTAATTCGGATAATAACCAGGGTTTGAACTCTTTAATTTTAGTTATATATGCTGAAATTCTGGAGTTAAAGATTAATGGTTTGTACCCATTTTAAAGTTTTAGTATCAATGAATTGTGGTCTGAAAGGGGGCAGGGAGTGATTGAGAAATTAATGATTTTAGAGTGTAAGTCACGGACAGCAAATATTTTATCTATTCTAGTTTGGGTAACAAATCAGTGATCTTGATAGGGAAACAACAAAGATTTATATTCTTTAAATTTGAAAGTATCTACAAAATTAACTGACTCTACCCACTTGTTTAAAGCTTTTGATACAGCAGATGTACACAGTGGTCTTTTATTTGTAGTTTCAGAAATATCAAATATACAGTTAAAATCTCTTCCTAATATTAAGTTGCCTTTATAATTATTGGAAATGAAATCCAAGTGTTTTTTAACAGGTCCTGTTCCAATGCCTGGGAACCAGTGTAGATTGGCTAGGGTCCATATTCTGTTATTATATATAACTATTACTAATGCCATAAGGCCTTCTTTATCTTCATACTTATAAATGATTTCTGGGTTAATCACATTTGTTTTCCATAAAATTGTTACCCCTTTTGTCTTTGTCTTATAAGTGGATTGTGCCAATATCATATATTCCTTAGGATTCCATTTGTAATTGTCATTTGTTTTGAAATTAGTTTTTTGAAGGAAGACAATTTATGCTTTGTTCAGTTTTAAATATTTCAGTAGATTTCATCTCTTGCTAGGATTGTTTAAGTCCTTGGTATTTAAAGATAATAAAGTTAAAACCATGTTAGGTTATTTATACTATGTATTTTTTGTTTTATTGTGACTATTAAATATTTTCCTCTGATAACTATAAAGTATATGTTTGAGCTTTTAAAGGAAATTATCAGTTTTATACTTTGACTGTTTACCAATAAAGTAGTGTTTTGGTCAAGCGTACTAAACATGTTTTTGTGAAATAAATTTAAATTAATAAATGTTAACAAAACTAAGATCCGCTCTAGCCACGGAATGAAAACCATTCCTAATCTGATGGATAAACCTAAATCCATCAGATTATCACTCATACCTTGACAATCCAGAACATTTGAGCTCCATAAATTGAATTATCATATGGAGAATACTTGTAAAAAGAATAAGCAATATTTATATTATTTTGAACAGATATAGTACAATTGTAGATTAGACAGAATTCTAATACAATATAAATGTCTACTTATTGTATAAGCAATTAATATTTACATGAAAGATAGATGACAAGCAATTCAATCATAATAAATAGGATATATCATATATCAAACCTCAGTAAAAGATTATAGCACACAGTTATTTAACATATTCACTCTTACTGATGAGGTCTTTCAAAACATATTACTTAATATAAATAGATAGTAATATTTATACCTAATGTTTATAATACAATTATTTTACTGGATATATCAGAAGTTATATTTTATTGTTTGCATTTAAGTAATCACTTTGTTGCTAACTTACTTAAAGCATCCAGTTTGTTTGATGTGAACATTGATGAAAGTTAGTGCATTTTAATTATCGGTGCATTCCTTTTCCCCCCATTTCCTACATATAAGTATTTTCATATCTGTCATTTCTAATTATAAAATGGGTGAAATTACAGGTTAAAAACAACAAATTAATTTATTGTGATTAATAATTACAAGTTCCCTTTCCATATTCATAAATTACCATTTTATGGCATATACTGAAAGTTTTTAGATTTAAAATGGCAACATTCTATTTTGTTTAATCAGCAAAGGTTAAACTGAGTGAATATTGTCAATTTAATACTATTTGTTCAGAATGCTACATTCTGTGACATTCCTAGCTCAGGCTTCTATTGTTTCCCCTTGAACAACTTTGTCAGTTTGATGTCATGTATAAAAAAAGAAGTTATGTTCTTACTATAACTTTCCATGTGAGTTGTTCATCTCGCCTTTGTTCTTTACACGTGGGTTCAAAGCCGATCCATCGGCTCTGAGTCGGCCGCTTTCCAAGCTCAAGATCTTTGAGTATCTCGAGGCACAGTTCCTATACCGGGATGCTCTCCTACCAACCCCAGATCTAGTTTGCTGAAACAGCAAGAAAAAAACACACTATGCAATCAAATTACAAAAATGCACATAATACATAACTATTTACAATAGCTAAACAATAATCTGGCTGGAAAGAAGGACACTAGCAAGACCAACCAGACCACCAGTCATACCTGTTCTTCCATAACCTGGAGGGGGAAGGTGGAAGGGAGTATAAGAACAAAGGCGAGATGAACAACTCATGTGGAACGTTATGGTAAGAACATAACTTCTTTATGTGCAGTTGTTCAATCTCGCCGTTTGTTCTTTACACATGGGTAGCGTCCCAAGCACCCTAATCCTGGGTGGCTCACAGAAGTACATTCCGGAGAACGGTGAAACCAAAGGAAGCCCTGTCCCAGGAGGCCCTGTCCACCTTGTAATGAGTGATAAACGTATGAGGTTTGGACCAAGTAGCAGCTGCACAAATGGTTCCAAAGGTAGATGGGCTGCGTGGGCTAAAGACGTAGAAACAGCCCTGGTAGAATGAGCTTTCACCTCACGTTCTAAAGGTTGTTTAGCTGAAGAATATACAAATTTTATACAATCAGAACTCCATTTGGACAATGTAACTTTAGATACCGAAAAACCTTTCTCATTGTCGGCATAAGAAATGAATAGTTTATCAGATTTCCTATATTCTTTTGTTCTGTCCAAATAAAACCTCAATTGTCTGTGAACATCAAGCTTATGTAACATGTACTCCATTCTATTAGCATGATGTCTGAAAAAAGTAGGAAGGTCAGTAGACTGGTTCAAGTTTGTCTCAGAGCAGACCTTAGGAAGAAAGATTGGATTTGTTCTTAAAGACACTCTGTCGGGGTAAAAGACTAGATATGGAGGCTTGACAGAAAGTCCTTGTAGTTCAGAAACTCTACACGCCAAAGTAATAGCTACTAGGAAAATTGTCTTCCAAGAAAGGAACTTCAAAAGACAAGATGATGCAGTCTCAAAAGGGGGAAGAATGAGTTGAGAAAGCACCAAATTCAGATTCCAGGGAGTAACAGGATATCTGATAGGTGGCCTAAGGTGATGAGTTCCTTTCAAAAAGGCTTTACATAATCTGTGGGACATAATGTTAGAACCACTGCATCCCACATGGAAGTTAGATATGGCAGCCAATTGAACCCTTATCGTAGAAGCTGCCGCATCATTGTGAAAGAGCGAAGTCAAGAATTCCAGAATATTGAATAGGGGCGACATAGGGATCAATACCATGCTGAGAAGCCCAATGAACAAATCACTTCCATTTGCTGTTATAAAGTTTCCTGGTGGAGACTTTGTGAGAGGAAACTAAAATATGTTGAACCGCTGGAGACAAATCATGTGACCTGGCTAGGTTGGGAAGTGGAGCAGCCAAGCTGTCAGTTTGAGGGAGAAAAGAGAGGGATGAAGAACTCCCGATGAATGAGTCAGAAGGTCTGGCACTGGGTCCACAACCCAAGGTTCTTCCACTTGGTATTGCTGTAGGAAGGGGAACCATATCTGCTGAGGCCAAAACGGGGCTATTAGAATAACAATACTCCCCAGGCTTTTGGCTTTCTGTAAGAATCTGGGGATCAGAGGGATTAGAGAGAAGGCATAAAGGAGACCTGAGGGCCAATCATGAAGAAATGAGTCCCTTGGGCTGTCCCCTGGTGGAGGGTACAGGGCAAAGTAGCTTCTGCATTTGGCATTCATCAGGGATGCAAAAAGTTTGCAGCAAGGCTGGCCCATTTTGCAGAATATCCTATCCGCCACTCGTTCTTTGAGGGACCACTCGTGAGGCAACAGAATGACTCTGCTCAGTTTGTCTGCTATCATGTTGGATGACCCGGGTATGTGCATTGCTATCAGAAAGCTCCCGGTGGATACAGCCCACTGCCAAACTCTCAGGGCCTCTCGGCATAAGGGGTAAAACTTGGTTCCCCCTTACTTGTTGATGTACCAGACTATCGACATGTTGTCTGTCTGTATTGCAATCGTCTCTTGAGGTGGAGAGTCATGAAAGTGTTGCAATTCTAGAAACACCGCTCTCAACTCTAGGACATTGATGTGCAAATGAGATTCCATGTCTGACCAAGTGCCTTGTACAGTTCTTCCCTGAAACAGCCCCCCCCCACCCTATCAGGGAAACATCCGTGATCACTGTGGCTGTGGGAGGAGGAAGTACAAATGGGTGACCTACAGTAACTTGGTGGCTGTTCAACCACCAAAGAAGGTCGTTTTTGCAAGCATTTGTCAGAAGAATCTCGTGTGACATTGGAAGCTGTTGATAACCACTGTGTGAACAGTAACCATTGGAGTATCCTCATATGCATTCATCCCAGAGGAACCGCTATGAGTGTCGCTGCCATGGTGCCTAACAGTTTCAGAACCTGGAATGCCAGAACTCTACTTTCCATTAACAAATGGGGCACTTGACTTCACAAAGATATTATTTTTTCTTGAAGCAATCTGACCAGGGAGGTGGTGGTGTCTAGATCTGCTCCTATAAAGGAAATATGCTGCAATGGCAATAAAGCAGATTTTTTGAAATTTAAGGTTATGCCCAACCTGGAACACAGGTTGATAGTGTAATCTCTGGCACAAATTAGTTGATGCCTGGTGGTGGCGGTGAAGAGCCAGTCATCCAGATAGGGAAACACCCGGAATCCTAAACGTCTCAGGTGAGCCGTGACCACTGCCATACATTTGGTGAACACTCTGGGGGCTGTGGTAAGACCAAAGGGCAGAGCTCAGAATTAGTAGTGACTGGTCCCCAGCCAGAAAAGCAAGTGATCTCTGGATGGCTTGGCCATTTTGATGTGGTAGTACACATCCTTGAGATCTATAGAGCATATCCAATCGCAAGTTTTGAGAAATGGAAGTATCGATTGAAGCATGACCATCCAGAACTTTTCCTTTTTGACAAAGGTGTTTAGTTTGCTGAGGCCTAAGATGGGCCTTCAGTCCCCTGTTTTCTTTGGAACTAAAAAGAACCTGGAGTAAATTCCAGATCCTATTTGGTCCGCTGGGACTGGCTGGATGACTCTTTTTTTCTAGCAGCCTTTGAATTTCTATGGCTGTTAGATTCTGCAGACTGGGTGGAATGTTTGGGATTCTTGTACAAATGGAAGAGGATTCTGAAAAGGGAATGATGTAACCTCTATGAACAATGAGGGGATAGGGAATTAAATTTGACAGAGCCCTGTCAAGTTCAACGCAATTCAAGAAAGGCTAAAGGCCTAGGAGCAACCGCACTGAATTAGAAAGACAAAAAAATAATATACAGTTAACTCACTGAACAACAATTACGTGAAATATGAGAAGTCTCACAAATATCAGATCCCCGATAGCCTAAATAAGTAATTATATATTCTTCTAAAAAGAAAAAAAGGTTACTGGCCCGAGCTTCTGCCAAAGATCATGTGATCCATTGCAGCAGCAAACTAGATCTGGGGTTGGTAGGAGAGCATCATGGGATAGGGACTGTGCCTCCAGCTACTCAGAGATCTTGAGCTTGGAAAGTGGCTGACTCGGAGCCGATGGATCGGCTCCAAACCCACGTGTAAAGAACAAATGGCGAGACTGAACAACTTCACATCATTAGTTACCTTGGTAACAACTGAAGTTTTATATATGGTCAAGATGGGTTACAAAACTACATTTCAAGTTAAAGCAATTATATGACTTGTTATGCACATTTACTTATATGAGAACATCATCATGCTTCCCCTTGATGTTCAATAGTGTATGTCATTTATGACAAGTTAAAACAGTAGTGTTATTATACACAAGCCCATGTTATTAAACTGAGTGTCTATTGTTAATTTAATACTATTTGTTCAGAATATGATTGTTACATTTTGTGAAATTTCAAGTTCAGGCTTCTATTGTTTCTCTTGAACAACTTTTTCAGTTTGATGTCATGTATAAAACATTAGTTACCTTGGTAACTGCTTAAGTATTATATATGGTCAAGATGGGCTAGAAAAACTACAATTCAAGTTAAAGCAATTACATGACTTTTTATGCATATTTACTTATAGGTTCATAGGTTCATAGGTTGATACTAGGCTATCTGCCCTAGGGCATTTATAAGCCTAGCCAAAGTGTGTTTGGCTTTTGCCACCCTTTTAGATTAGTTGACTGTGCCTCTGTATAGTAGGTCACAGAAGATAGCCCTTTTAAGGTTAGTTTACTGTGCCTGTCTAGTAGGGACACAGAAGAGATCCCAGGGGTAAACCTACGATCTCCAATCCACTCATCAAGATTTCTCTTGAAGAGGGTCATTAAGGGGCTCTGCCTAACATGGATTGGGATTTTGTTCCAGAGTGAGGGGAGCCTCTGGGATATGAATCTGTCCCTCCAGCATGCCTATTTATTTCTGTGCTGAGGTTTAAGTCCCTGGAGCGTGTAGCTCTAAGGGATTTGGATTTCCTGAGGTGGAGCATGTCCATTAATTCTGGGTTGGACATGGCTTTATACGTCAGGCACAGATCACCTCTGAGTAGGCGGTAAGCAACTGAGTAGAGCTGGAGTTTCTTTAGCCTAACTGCGTAGGGCATCTGTTTGAGTCCCTTGATCCTCTTGGTGAGGTACTTTTGGGGTCTTTCCAGTTGCTGCAGGTGTCGGTTAAGGTACATCCCAAATGAGGCGCTGTATTCAATTATGGGCCTGATGAGTGTTGAGTAGAAGGGCACAATGACCTCTATTGATCTAGATGTGAACCCTTTCATGATAAGGTAGGCTATATAGAAGGTCTTTCTAACCACTTTGGCAACGTTATTGTCAAAGGAGAGATTGCTATCTACTTGGGTCCCCAAATCCCTAATTACTTCTTCCATACTTAATGGATTACCACCTATGTGGTAATTTGTGGGCACTTTTTTTCCCAAAGGGGATGATTATGCACTTTTTGGCATTTAGCTTTAGGCCATGGCTCTGCCACCAGTTATCCATCTGTGTGAGACCCTTTTGAAGGATGCTTGTGTCAGTCAGTGAGTTGATTATGACACCCAGTTTGCAATCATCTGCGAACTTGGTCAGCCATAGTCCTCCCATGTTAACCTGTACCTCAGAGAAATATATACCAAACAAGAGAGGTCCCAGGACTGAGCCTTGTGGGATGCCACTTGTAACTGGTTTAGAGTCTGACATGGCATCTGCAATTCTGACCACGTGGATTCTATCCCTGAGCCAGTTTTCAACCCATCTTGTGACATACGGTTTGATATTTAAGCTGGTGAGCTTATTTATGATGCCCGAGTGGGGTATTGTGTCGAAGGCTTTTGCGAGGTCCAGGTAGACTGTGTGGACTACCTTCTCTTCATCTATGGCTTTGGTGACTGTTTCAAAGAAGTCGACCAGGTTCAAGAGGCAAGATCTGCCCTTAACAATGCCGAATTGGGTAGGATCCAGTGTTTGGAGGTTCCCAATGTCTTTGTTTATGAGTTCCATGATGATACGTTCCATAGCTTTGCAGACCAGGCTAGTCAGCTTATAGGGCGATAGTTTCCGGGGTCCGTTGTGGCACCACCTTTGTGGAGTGGGACCACTGTTGCTGTACACCATTCCTTGGGTACATATCCTGTAGTAAGGCTGAGATTGAACAGTGACTTTATGTGAGGGTTCAGTTCTTCTTGGAGCTCATGTAAGACGCAGCCTGGGACACCGTCTGGTCCCATTAATGCTGTGTTTTTTGCTTTAGAGAGGGCAGCTCTCACCTGTGCATCTGTGATGTCAGGGAGGCTACACTCTGTTGGGACAGACATTTGCTCTTTTGGGGGGGAAGGGGGGGGAGAAGTTTGCACTGAACCTGTCTGCCAGGATGTTGGCAATGTCTGTGGGTTCAGTGTATTTTTTGTCATTTTGCACTAACTCAGAGCATATCTGGGAGTTGCCATCCAGGTTCCTGACAAAACTAATGAAGGCTTTGTGATTATCTTTAGCATCTTGTGCAATTTTTCTTTCGAAGCTGGCCTTAGATGATTTTATGAGGGATCGTAGTTTCTTGCTAGTACTGATCAGAGATGCCTTCCCTTTTTGGGATTTTGCTCTATCTTGTAGTAGCTTCCTCCTTCTGTTGTATAGCTTATTTATGGCTGGGGTCCACCAGACAGGTCTCCTGCCTTTGGAGGAGTGAGTCTTGGTTTTACTTGGGCTAGCACGATCCATGCATTCCTGTAGGTGTCCATAGAATGCGTTTGTAAAGGATTCTGCGGTTTGGGCCGTATTTTCCACTGGCCCGGGGGCTTTGAAGGATTCCACCTCAGTTTTGAGAAGAGTGAAGTTTGCTTTTGAGAAGTTCTTCACCATGATTTCCTTGGCTGGGGGTGGGGACGGGATATGGATGTCCAGTGAGATTAATTTATGGTCAGATCTTACCAATTAGGGGTATACCTCTGGTATGGAACATAGAGTCCTCATGTTGGTGATGATCAGGTCCAATATGTTTTCCCCTCTTGTGGGAGTGGTGACCAGTTGTTCCATAGCATTTGAGTTTATAAATTCTAGGAACCATTGGGCGAGGGTGTTGAGGCTTGAGTAGTGCTCCCAGTCTATGTTTGGGTAGTTGAAGTCACCCAATATAATGGTGTTTGGAGAGACCTTCATATTCTCCAGTGTTCTCAGAAAAGCCGAGTGGGGTTCCTGAGTTTGGGAGGGTGGTCTGTAGCAGGCTACAAACTGAAAGGCAGTTTTGCCCACTGTTAGTTGCACATGGATGGTCTCCGATGCTTCGTGCAGTGCCACTAACCTGGAGGTGTGGGTATCTTTGATGAATATGGATACTCCCTCTCCTTTTGTGGTTTGGTCCGAGTTTTGGGGCCGGAAAGCATGGTATGAGGTATAACCTGGTAGTGCTGGGGTGCTCTCGGTAGCCTTGAACCAGGTTTCTGTTACTGCACAGATATCGATATTCTCCATACTGAGGAGAGCCTCGAGTGCATGCATCTTGAGGTTTAGACTTCTGGTGTTGAGCAGCATTACCCTTAGTTTCTTTTTCCTTGTGTTGTCTATGGAGATGGGTTTGCCTTTTGAGCCTTGCCTAAAAAAGGCACTATGGGGGTGGCAAGAGCCTTAGCCAGTATTTGAAAGCCCAAAGGTGACAGGTACAAGCCATCCATAGCAAAGCAACGTGGTTTGTCGAACATGTCATCCCAGGCTGACAGACACTGGATCCCCTTTGAATGACACCAATAGTTTAGCCAATTGTTAAAATTGATCATTTTGTCTTTATACTGTGGCATCATTCTTGGTGAGGGTAAGATGCTACTCAAGGTCAGGGTCATACCGGCCTGGGCTACATGATCAGAGAGCTCCTCTATATCTCTTTTCATGTAGTCTAGGGAGGTACGTCTCAGGTCATTCACACCAGCATGGACAATGACGGAGTCATAATTGTACTTGCTTTGGAGTGACCTGAGTGCTTGTGTTATGTGGTGGATCCTGGCACCTGACAGGCAGCTTACAGTGACCTTCTCCTTGTTCAGCCTGGTGAATGGGACATCAGTGTGTCTGACAATAGAGTCATCTATTACAAGTATATTAGGTGTGTTGTTTAGCCTTAAGGGCTGTGACTATGGGGCACACTGACTTTGTGAACTATGTGATACATGGGTATTGTTGTGGGGTAGCGGTTGCTTATATGTCTGCTTTGGAGGTCTCTGCTGCTTGGGCAGATTTTTATTTAGAGCCTCCAAGTATGTTTTTGTGGGTTTATGTGTTTGGTTTGCTGTTGCGATAGGTCTATGTGAGACTGGATTTGTGGTGTGTGTGGTTACCTTCTCCTCCTGACTGACTGCGCCAGTACTGGGTTGAGAGAGCTCAGCCTCCAGTTTAGCTATATAGTTGCATCTCTCACATATATTTGAGCTTGTTGGTAGGAGGAGAGGGTGGTCTGTGTACATAAGGCAGTTGTAACATTGCCACAAGATTCCCAGAGTCAACAGCTGGACTGGAGAGTAAACCCAAAACTGACTTTTGGACATGCCAGAATAGTATAAGGAACCACATTTTGACTGATCAAAAAGGACCAATAGGGAGACAAGTACTTAAAGGGAGTATAAGAGGGTGTAGTGCTTTAGTTTATTAGTGCTTACTTATAAGATTACTTATACGAGCAACTGCAATATAAGAAAATCATCATGCTTCCCCTTGATGTTCAATGTAGTGTATGTCATTTATGACAAGTTAAGACAGCAGTGTTTATACACACAAGCCCATGTTATGTAACAACTATTTGAAACCATTTATCAACTTCCTTCCTTTCTTCCTACTTCTTTTCTCTTATTTGCCATATAATATCATAACCATAGTAATATAAATGAATCTTTTCCATATGCACTCTTTTTTTAAACTTTTACCCAAAAGTCATATTCATTTTAAAACAGAAAAGTGTATTGTAGTTTCCACTATCTTACAATCATAGCACATTCTTTCTTCTCTTGCTTTGTTTCATATTTCCTTTAACAGGTAACTTACTTAACAAAATTATATGTATAATAATCCCCAGCATCATAAAACTCATCCAACCTTTTTTCTTCTCTGTTTAATAACATTTAGAATATCACCTTACAGATCACTCCATGGATATACCAGAAACAAATTATTTCATGATTTTTTTATACAACTTTTCTTACTAGATTCATTAGTTTTCTTACTAGATTCATCGTTCCATAAATTTATTTACATATTTCTTCTTTTCCATAATCTCTTTACATTCTTTCTTTTCCCTTTTACTTGATTTTATATTTCTTTGTACCTCTCATATAAACATTTTTGCACCATTTTTATCTTTCCCACTTTTTATAACTCAAAATAGTGCAATGATAATAAAAAGCAGGATTTTTTTTAAATCCTAACATCCTCCTTCTTTTATTGCATGCCATTTCGCTTATAATGGGATTCAGTCTTGAAACCCAAATAAAACTACAAAAAGAAAGTGCTAGCAACTCTTTTTCCATTTTCTTGGAAACATATAATTTTCCTCAAAACATAAGTTTCCTAGAATATTTGCATATAACATATACATATTTTATAGGTTCATAGGTTCATAGGTGTGTACTAGGCTAATGACCCTGGAGCCCTTACAAGCCTAGCCCATAAACATGCCTGACGTTAATTCCCAGTGCCTCTATCAAGTAAACCACTGCAGTGCTCCCCGGGGTGAACTTTCTATTACCCATCCACTCATCAAGATTTAGGGACAGCAAGGTGCTCTGCTTGACATGTATGGGAAGTCTATTCCAGAGCATGGGCAGTCTCTGGGTGAGGAACCTGTCCCTCCAACATGTTCTGTTGATTGTGCTAATGAGGTTAAGGTCTCTGGAGTGTGTGGTGTGGAGTGATTGGGATTTCTTTAGATGTAGCATTTCTAACAGAGCTGGGTCAGACATGGCTTTGTAAGTCAAGCAGAAATTGCCTCTAAGTAGGCAATAAGAATAGCTGGAGTCTTTGGAGTCTCTCCATGTAGGACATGTGTCTAATGCCTAGGATCCTCTTCATCAGGTACTTCTGCAGCCTCTAGCTTTTGCACGTGTCTGGTGAGGTACATGCCAATTGGAGCATTCTACTTGATGACTGGTCTAATGAGGGAAGAGTAGAGAGAGATGATGACCTCTTTCTTCCTGGATGCAAAATCCTTGATAATGAGATGTGCCACATAGAAGGACTATCTGACCACAGTGGCAATGTGGTGGCCGAAGGAGAGGTTGCTGTCAACCTGCATCCCCAGATCTCTTATAATGCCTTCAGTGTTCAGTGGGCTCCCATCAATGTGGTAATTAGTAGGAACTGAGTTTTTACCAAAGGGGATGATGATGCATTTTTTGGCATTAAGTTTAAGGCCATGGTTTAGACACCAGTCATTGGTCTCAGTGAGGCCTTTCTGTAGGATGTCTGCATCACTTGGGGAGTTAATAATGGCTCCCAGCTAGCAGACATCTGCGAACTTGGTCAGCCAGAGTCCATTTGTGTTGGCCTGGACTTCTGAGACATAGATGCCAAACAGGAGAGGACCCAGGATTGATCCCTGTGGGATTCTTCTCATAACTGGTTGGCAGTCTGACTTGGAGTCTGCTACTTTCACACTGTGTGTTCTATCTGTAAGCCAATTTGTAACCCACCTAGTGCTATAGGGGTTGATGACTAATTTGGTTAGTTTATCAATAATTCCTGAGTGAGGAATGGTATCAAAGACCTTGGCCAGATTGATGCAAGCTGTATGCACTGCCTTACCTTCATCTACAGCCTTTGTGACTAACTCAAAGAAATCAATCAGGTTGAGCAGGTATGATCTCCCTTTCACAAAGCCAAATTGAATGGTTCCTAGAGTTTGGAGATTTCCTATATCTTTGTTAATCAGGTCCATGATGATGTGCTCCATAGCTTTACATATCAGACTTGTCAGGCTAATGAGGCAATAATTCCCAGGGTCTGTAGTCACTTCCTCTTTATAGAGAGGGATGCCTGTAGCAGTGTGCCATTTGGTAGGAAGAAAGCCTGAGATGAGGCTGTGAATGAGCAGGGCACACAGATGTGATGCCAGTTCACTTTGTAGTTCATGTAGAACACAGCCAGGGATATTATTGGGTCCCATGGAAGCTGTATTCTTGGCCTTGGACAATGCAGCTTTAACCTGTGCTACAGTAAAGTTGGGTGCCTGGCATTCTTCCAGTATTGTGATTGGTCCTTTGGGGGGGGGGGGGTAAAGCTGGCACTGAATCTGTTGGCCAGTATGCTGGCAATATCTGTTGGCTCAGCATAAGAGGTACCATTGTGCAGTAACTCAGAACAAATTTGGGTATTGCCATGGAGGTTCTTGATATAACTATAGAAGGCTTTGTGATTGTTTTTAGTGCCTGCTGCAATTCTGCCTTCATAGCTGACTTTGGAGGATTTTATGAGGGATCTCAACTTTTGGTTGAGGCTAATAAGGTAGTTTTTCCAGTCTTTTGACTTCACCTTTTTCTGCAACAGTTTATTCCTTCTGTTGTAAAGTTTATTAATGGTAGGGGACCACCAGATTTGCTTCCTTTTGTTGAGGCTATAGGATATATTTAAACTTTTCCACTATGTTCATAGTGGAAACTGAAAGGAATAAGCATTGAGTCATTATAGTCTCATATTCTCCAAACTTAACCCCAATATACTAGTTTCCATCTTGTTATAATAAATGCCATTCATCTTTTTATTTCACCAAACACCTTACTTTGTCCTTTATTCAGCCTCACACCTACATTTTTTATAACCTTTCAACTTTTATCACATTTTCATTCATCCATCCTCTATTTTTTCTACAATAACCAACTCATTAACATATTATAAACATATCATCTGAATTTCTTTCACCATCTTCCAACATACTTCACTGATTTCTGACATAAAAGTTTGAACAGTTGCATTCATTAGAAAAACAAAAATATACATACTTGTAAAGGACAGCCTGAATTAACTCCCCTTCTTATCCTGATTTTTCCCCATCAATTCATTCACCATTACTTTAACCCATGAATTTTCATAAATTTTTTATGGTTTCCACTGCTTTTTGACCTGTTCTATATGCTTCTAAAATTTTCCACATAACCTCATAAGTTATTCCATCAAAAACATTCCCTACATCATGGCATCAGTCTTAACTCATTCTTTTCTAACAATGTCATGCTTATTATTTGTTTTACTGTTACTAACATTTCCCTTATTTCACTTCTTTTAACAGTAAATATATTTTTTTCATTATTCTCATATTTTTTTAATAATCAGAAATCTTTAAAGTTACAGCACTCCAGTCTTTTACATCTTT
The DNA here is from genome assembly GCF_019279795.1 of Protopterus annectens. NCBI lineage: Eukaryota > Metazoa > Chordata > Ceratodontiformes > Protopteridae > Protopterus > Protopterus annectens. The sequence continues at coordinate 449,829,495 of NC_056737.1, read as the reverse complement.
CCTTTCATCTTTTTGCATATAACTGTATGATTCCACTATATACTTCTTGTAATCCTCCCTTTATCTAACCATTAATTTAATACTTTGCAAGAAAAAAATTCTCCACTCACTTATAGAATTCAAAACCTAATCCATTTAATCCTGGTGCAGATTCTTGTCACCCTACTTTTTCTCCTCTGGCATTTCTTCTGAGTCTATATCACACTGTCAAACTCTTAATTTATCAAATACCTAATCATTGAACCCTAATTGTTGAACTACCTATTCAGAAAACAACCTAATCATCAAAGTGGAATTCATTGAAAGATTTTACTTGGCATCCTGAAAAAAAATATTGTTTAATTGACCTCTCACAAGGAACCTAGAAAATTTTGAACTAGTATTAACAATCTTCTTGGACTAGTATTAACAATCTTCTTTTCCCAGGCCAATCGATCACACCCAACCCACAAGGCTCAAACCCTGACAATCCCACACAAACAGCTAATGCCTTTAACTCTTTCTTCACAGATGCCATCCAAACTCTAGCTAGCCACCTATCCCCTGATACCTCTAACCTACCCACCTCTTCTACAAACCCACCCCTTTATTTCACTTACAACCAGTGTCTACTTCCTTTATTTTCTCCCTTCTCCAAAAGTTAAAACCTAACACCTCCTCAGCTGATAAACTCCCAGCAGAATTCCTGCAAAAAGGAGCTAAAGCCATTGCCTATCCCATTTCCATTCTAATAAATAGATCCATAAGTGAAGGAACTGTCCCATCTATCTGGAAAATTTCTCATATCATCCCACTACATAAAGGGGGGATCTCCAATGACTTTTCTATATTTCGCCCCATAGCTTTACTATCCCCTATTGCAAAAATTATGGAAAAGTGCATCCATAAACAACTTCTTAACCACCTTCTCCAGAACAACCTACTTGTCAACTGTCAACATGATTTCAGACTTTTCCACAGTACCACCACTGCCCTGCTATCACTCACAAACTGCATTAACAATAACCACAACAAAAATCTTCTCTCATCTGCAGTCTTCATTGACTTATCTAAAGCTTTTGACATGGTTAATCATCAAATACTCCTTCACACACTAAATTCTCTTTTACTTGATCCTCTATATATGAACTGGTTTACATCTTACCTTGAAAACTGTCAGCAGGCTGTACTCTGGCAAAATAAACTATCTAATCACCTTTCTATCTCCCTCCGGGTCCCACAGGGCTCCATATTAGGCTCACTCCTATTTTCCATTTATATTAATGACCTGAAATCAGCTATTCCATACTCCACCAGTATTCAATATTCAGATGACTCTACCATAATCTGCTCAGCCACTTCTCAAACTGAACTTCAGACTCTTACTCAAAAAGCTTTCAACACTGTAGAACAATGGTTCTCACATTGCTGCCTCCTCCTAAATCCCAAGAAAACTAAACTGCTACTCTTCACACCAACCTGAAAGTCCACCTCTTTACATTTAAATCTCACTTCTAACAACGGTACTCTTACCTCTCCTGACCTAACCACTAAACTGTTAGGAATAACAATAGACAACAATCTTAACTTTGATACTCATATAAACACTACAATAAAATGAGTTAACAAAAAACTAGGATCCCTTTACAGAATTAAACCCTATCTTATACCAGAAGCTACGACCGCTATAGCCAGGACTCACCTAACCTCCACGCTCCTCTATGCTTCTCCTATATACACCAATCTCTCTAAAAACAACCTCAATAAACTAGCAACATCCTATAATAATATTGCTAGATTTGCTACAGGCTTGCCTTTTAGAACCCATCACTGTCTAAATCTAAGACATCTAAACTGACTAGAATTACTTAACCAGCTCCAATTTCACCAGCTCACAATAGTCCACAAGACCCTATATCAACCTAGCAACACTCCAATACTCTCTAGCCTAATTACACCTTACAATAATCTCAGAAATCTACAATCCTCAAACAAACTACTTATCAGTACTACTAAACCCAACACCTCAGCAGGTGACTCCTTGTTCTCTAACTCTGTTGGAAAAATATGGAATAAACTATCCTCTGAAATCACTTCGCTCTCACTTTTTAAAAGGAATCTAAAACTATATCTCAATAAACACTGACTATGCTCCTGTACTAACCCTGACTAATTATTTTCCTATTCCCTAGATCTCACCCTACATCCTTTATTTTCTTCCCTTTAAGTATCAATAAACAATATTATTGCATACAACATATATGTATATATGTATATTGCACCTTCTCATAAAATCACTGAGTATTCTAATTTGTACTACTTGTGTGGAAAAAAATATATATATTTTTTGCTTTTATGTAACATTTGCTGTTTTTATAATATCTGTCATAACTTCTATATTAACATTTTATGAACTTTGTATGATTTCTTGAGCTTTTCTCCCCAGGCCTCTACTGAAAATGGACATGTATCCAATTAGACTAGCCCGGTCAACAAATGTAAAATAAAATAAATAAATAAATAAAATATGCTGACTGGTTGTGATTTACCCATTACCTCATTGTAGTGAGATCTCGGAGTTGGTATATTTAATTTGCAGGGGTTGTGTAAAAGTTTACCTTTTGTGGTGTTGGCCAGTAAAATCTTTAGATGAATTCCACTTCATTGATTAAGTCATTCTCTGAATAAGAAGTTTGATAATTAGGGTTTGATGATTAGGTATTCGATAAATTAAGAGTTCAACAATTTAATAAAGACCCATTTCTTCTAACGTAATCTCCTTTCAGGATTTTTTTTAACATATCATTTTTATTCTTCAACATCTTCCTTCTCATACATTATATCTGCAAGTCTTTCAACTATCTCCATAATCTCTTTTTTTGTTTTTATCACCTTCCTCATCATATATTGCTTCCATTCTTCTTTCTTTTATTCTAATCTGTTTTTTTTAATAAGGTGATACTTCCACTTTCTTTTCCTTTAAAAAAACTTTGCCTGTATAACATTATTTTTTATATTTTCTGTCTGTTTTTTCATACAATTTTCTTTCTTTTATTATCCCATTTCCCCTTTTCTCAGTGTCTAATTGAAGCTCTTCCAGACTTTATTTAAATTCTTTCTTTTTATTCTACTTTTTACCATTAAAACGTTTTATATTTTTCTTTATACAATACCCACCATAAAGACCAATCTTCATAAAATGTCATAAAATTCCATAATTGTTATATGTTCTTTCCATACTTTCTTCCAAACTAATTTATTTTGTCTTACTAATTCTGCCCGTTAACCTTTTTATTCCTTTTCCTTCTTGTATTATCTCCTTATTCTTACCTATTCTTATCCACGCAGCTCTATGGTCAGAAAATTCAGCAATCTTCACACTTCCTCCTAATTCTTTTATTTCATCAGAACAAATGACATAATCTGTATCTGTTTAAAATTTCCATCTTTGATAAGTCCATTTTCTTTTTCCCCTACACCCATGAAACTAACAGAGGAAGGAAAAATAAAAAAAATAAAAAATGCTCATCAAATTAGCACCACTGAGGACTTCCATCTTCTTGATTAGTCTTGCATAAGTTAGAATTAGATGCAACACATACTTAAGAACAAGACAAAGCAGCCTCATTGTTGTAAAATGTTAACTGCTATAATGTCCTTAGATTAAATAAAAGCAGTTGCTAAAGGCTTGTATAGAAAGTTGTTAAATTGGACTTACACTTGGAAAAACCCTTCTAAACCACTAAAGGATTTACAGCAATTAGTAATATCTATACACATGCTATAATGATAAACTCATACCAATAACAATGTCATACATGATTGCTTAACAGTAAAGTGGCACACTACCTAAGTGGTTTAGGAAAAATGCTACATTACACTTAAATGCCTTAGATCAAGCTGCAAAATAGTGCTCATGAAATTATAACAGCATTTTGTTTGTAGCTGCTGTCACAACCTCAAAACCTCAAAAAAAAAAAAAAAAAAACAGGTAAAAGACCACCCCAACACATACAGATGCTATGTTCCTGCTGCCAAACAAATGTCATATAACAGTGAAATACTATGCAATACAAGCATTTGAAAAATGGGATAGAATAACATTTATTGATATTACCTTTGCGCACATGTGGCAGGGGCGAACTTGTGGTTATGGTTAGCCTATTAGTGAATAATAAGCAACTAAATGATAGACTACATGACAGATTTAGGCAGATAAATGTAAAGCTTATAACAGTAATCAGAGGAATTTTCTAATATAATCATATAATGAACTTCTACTGCTGTTTATCAAAATGCCCTTAAGGATTAATGAGGTGAGTTGCAAACCAGTGTAAAATGTAGTCATGTGTGTACATTTGTTAACCTATTAGACATACAGAGACCACGGCAAAGTCCATAAATGCTAAATTACCACTCAACACACTCATACTGATACATGCTATTTAAAAAAAAATGGAGAACTGACTGCTACCATTCATAATATTTACTGAGCAGCCCACACTTGCAATATCCTAGAAGTAAATGAAATAACACAACATTTGTTTTAAAATATGTGCACCCAAAAATACATTAAAATGGAACAGTCTGATCTGTCATTCTGTAATTCAACAGAAGAGATAGCTAAATACAAGCTAGAAGGGTCCAAAGTATAGCTTCCTATTAAATGAGTGAACTGCTGTACAGAAACAGCAGACTTAGCCATCTGACTTCCCACATTAACAACAAAAGTGTAGCAGATACTAAGAATGAAAAAACAAAGTTAATTTCAGTTTTCAAAAAAAGTGGCCAATTTAGAACCACATAGCTCGATGAAATGAAATGAAATGGAAAAGATGATAGTGGAGTAAAAAGGAAACTGTGAAAAAGGTAAAGAAAAGTATGAAGGTCAGAACAAAACACGAAGGTCATTCAGAATGGTACCTGTGTATGATGAAAGGAAATATTGAATATACAGTCAGACCTTTTATTTCATTGAAGGAAAATAAGGCATATCAGTAGAGGAAGAAAAAGGAACATAGGCCAGTGACACATCTGTATAAATGCAAGATGTGCATCTCTGAAACGAGGTTTAAAAGGCTCCTTATTAAATGTCACTAGTTTATACAGTGGGACTAGAAATTAAGTAAAAAAGAAATAAAAAAGAGTGAAAAAACAGGGGAAAGGGAAGGAAATGAATGGGCTGGTGATTAAGAAAATATGTAATTTGATACCATTAAACCACATTTACATATATACAAATAATTCTGGTATGGACAGTAAAGACCCTCTAGCTTCTTAATATACCATAGGATCATAGGATCATAGGATCATAGGAAGTTACTAGGCTATTGGCCCTGAGGCCCTTATAATCCTAGCCAAGAGTTTCGCCCATGCATAGACAAATCAGCATCTAATATCCCTGTCCAGCAAGGACACGGGTGGAATCCGAGGGATGTATTTTCTATTTCCCATCCAGTTATCTAGGTTGCACTTAAAAAGAGGTAAAGAGGTACTCTGCTTGATGTGGAGACAGAGTCTATTCCATAGATGGGGGAATATCTGGGACATATATCTGTCCCACCAGCAAGTCCTATTGATGTATCAGACCAGGCTGAGGCCACTTTTGCGGGTTACTCAAGTGGAGGTTAACTTGTGAATATGCAGCAGTCCCATCAAGGCAGGGTCCAAGATCGCCTTGTATGCCAAACAAAGGTCACCTCTGAGGAGTCTGTATGAAACAGAGTAGAGGGATAGGGCATTTAGCCTATTTGTGTATGGTAGATTTTTGAGGCCATGGATTCTCCTGGTGAGAAACAATCATTACTATAATACATGTCCAAGATGTTCTTAAAAAGTTAGTACTTGCTTTAATAGGTTCATAGATTACTACTAGGCTAACTGCCCTTGTGGGCCATTTTAAGCCTAGCAACTACCTCATGTAAGAATCAAACCCTCTGCCTTGTGTTTGTAAAGTAAACACCTTAATTATCATGCTAACTTCCCACCTTTTGTTAGTCTATTTCAGGGATCAGCTACTCTCTCAGAGAAAGTACAGATGTGTAAGTAAACTTACCATAATGGTAGATGTTCGACTGATCACTGCTGCAGTAGCCTAAGCTATATAGGTTATATCCTGCTAAGGATATAACAGATGGCCAACTTCCAAAGCTTCAGGGCACTTTCCATGCACTCAAACTGTCTGGCAGCTTGAGCTAAGCTGAATAAAAGGCAAATTTGGGCAACAAGCCCTTTGGAACTTTCCTGCCAACAAGAGAGGGAGGCTGAGCCATGAATGAGCAATGCTAGGAAGAAGAAAATATAAACGACCACACCCTGGCATAAACAACACACCAAGAAACAAGAGGGATGGAAGGAGGGAGGGAGCAGTTATTGCAGCAGTGATCATTTGAACATAGTACAGCTGTGTAAGATCTTACCATAAGGGTAGATTTTCTTGCCTTCATTGCTGCAGTATTCTTAACAGATGGGATTCCCTGCTGTGGGAGCTCGAATGTCAGGCCAGTCTACCAAAGACTACTTGTTGCTTTTAAAAGGTATGCCGAATGTCACCCAAACACTCCTTGCATAGCATAGGGCATAAAGGTGATGTTCAGGCCTACCATAATCAGAAGTGAATGCCCCAGTAGGAACATAGTCCAAGAAACCCAAGAGGTAACCTGCATATCCAGGAAGGCAAAAGACTAGGGGGATGGAGGGAGGGAGAGAATACAACAGCAGGGAAGGCAAGGACATCTACCATTATGGTAAGATTTGACACAACTGCACTATGTCTTTACTTCACTGCTGCATTATTCTTAACAGATGGGAGACTGCCATGAAGAACGGAACTAGCAAAACCAGCCCGAGCTCTAAAGATATCATCCAAGTTGTACAGGTAGTTGCTTCAAGAATAGAATTAGTATATAAGTCCTTGAAAAAAGCACCCAAAGAAGCCACAGCTCTAGCAGAATGAGCCTTAACTGAAGAAGGAAGGCTCTTGCAATGAAAAGTATAACAAAACGAAATAGCCTTGGAAATCCAAGAAGAAATAGTTTGCTTGGATACAGCAAGTCCCAAAGATCTAGGATGAAAAGAAACAAATAACTGATCAGATTTTCTAATAGCCTTAGTCTATCCAAATAACGGATCCTTTACATCACGTATCCATAGAAAGGAAACCTTCTCCAATTCTTATTTGCACTACACCAGTTGCCATCCCCCCCATCAGAAGAAAGGGGTAGTGAAAGGGCAACTGGTGAGGTTGAGTAGAATGACCTCGGACAATGAAGTATTCTTTGAAGAAAGCAATTTTTTAAGGAACTTATTTATCAAGAGAGGGTATCCTATAGAACTATTCAATAAAGTGATTGAAGAAGTAAACACTAAAAGAGCTGATTCATTTGCCCCTATTTTGGGCAAGGACGAGAATTTGGTCCCACCTCAACAGCAAGAACAGAAGAAGTTAGAAAATAAGACAGGGCTTATTACTACCTTCAGTCAACAATCAGCATTTTTAAGAAACATTTTTTCTAGGGAATGGAACAGCTTTTCCAAAATCTCAGATTTAGAACACATATTTGACAATGATCTAACCCACATTTACCGTAAAGGTAAAAGTATTAAAAATATTTTGGAGGGTGGCCTGAAAGCCAACTCTTTTTATAACAGTAACAGACCAAAGAAAGGACTATACAAATGTGGAAAATGTAGTTATTGTACACATTTAATTTGTGGAGACACATTGTACCTAAAAGCAAGAAACATGACTTTGCATTTAAACACCTTTGCCAACTGTGATACTATAGGAATCATTTATATAGCTATCTGTAAAAAATGTTCTTCCTTTTATGTGGGAAAGAGTGAGAGAAGGCTCAGACAGAGAATATATGAGCACTTATATGATGTTAGGGTAAAGAATGAAAAAAATGCACTTAGTAAACATTCTGCAAAATGTGAGACCCCTGGTTATCAATTTTTTATCTTGGAGGTAGTCCCCACTAACCCCAGAGGTGGTATGTGGGAAACACTTATTGAATACAAAGAATTGTATTGGCAACTCCTTCTTGATGCAAATCGGAATCTAGGGCTCAGTGATATGGTATCTATAGCCCCAGTATTAAAACTGAGGGCTGCAAAACTCTAATTCATTTTATTGCATTGTATTTTATTCTATTATTATTAACAAAGGAATCCTTAAAATGTTCTTTCACTATCAATTTTTTTACTAAGAAAAATGTTTTTTTAATTTTTTGATGCATTATCAATTTAAGCCACCAGATGGCCCTACCACTTAATTTTATTTATTCAAACATTTTTTTAGTGAAAAACAGTAACTAAGTTTTTAAATGATTTATTAAAGTATTTTTATTATGTTTTTAAATATTTATTGAACAATATTTACAGGATGAGTTAAGCCATTATGAAGCTCTAATTTTTGTATTTTTAATTTTATGGTTTTTCAAGTATATAAAGAAATGTTATGCATTCATACTCATTAAGCACTTTACGAAACAACTTGCAACATGATTGGTTAATGTAGCGCTGACAGATTTCAAATGGTGTATAAAAACACTCATTATACAATATGGCCATTATTACTGAAGAAGTTGGTGACGAAAACGTTTGTTGGATACGTTATTTGGAGACTTTTGGAGTGTATTTCTTGTTATCAGCGTCTATTTGGAGTGTTGGAGTGTCATTTTTGGTGCTTTTGCAATAAAGCATTTTATATCTTCCAGGATCAGGATTTATTTGTGCTTGGTACAGTGGGTGCTTTTACTTTTACAAGTTTGCTATTTCTTCCACTTGCTCGTTGATGGTTTATCAGTTTACATATGGAGCAACTACCGAGCGCAGATCAGGGTCCTAGGAGTACAGAGACAGGAGAACTGCGTAAGTTGATTGGACAACTAACGCAATTGATTGGCTTATTGACGCCCCTAAGCCAATCATTCGTCACGCTCGCCTCGTCCATACAGCTACCGGGAAACCAGGAAGCTATACAGAAAGTTGTTGGAACGAGGGAGAATACAACAGACAATTCCAAACAAGTGAATTTAAACGTTGAAGAAAGCGACAATTGTGACAACAGCTTAGAGGGTTTTCCTCACATTACTGTGGACTTTACAAACACCAACACCAACAAAGCTGATGTTGTGGCAGCAAGACCGAAAGGTCAAAGAAAACAGCACCAAGGTGCAGGGGACAGACAATATAATATTTCAGGTACACAGAAATTGTTTTCTGAATGTTTAAATGCAAAATATGCTTTCAATTCGGAGCATGGCTCTGCCAAATACAGTGCTACGTTTTTTACATTGTTGAATGATCTTGAGTTTTTTCTTATTAAATACAAGACTTTGGACATTGACAACGATTATCTTAAACATTGTATTTCTTTGAACATTGTTCCCAAAGGCCTAAGGGTCTGCAAGTACCCTAACAATGTTACGGAGGGGTCAGATTTTTGTAATGAATTAACCTCCATTTTTGATAATTGTGGGTTCAATATTATGAAAGCTATTATTAAAAATAATGAGAGACTAATGGAAAAGTTACAATTGGACATTGAAAGTATTAACAAAGCCATTTTAAGTGACTTGTTATATACAGTTGAAGCTAATAGAGTGAAATATCAGAGTGTGTTTAAAAATGTTGATGCAAAGTGTAAAGAGGTACAAAATAGAAAGATAGGAAAAATCAAAAGAGACCAAGAAGAGTACAGAAATAACATACACTACCCAAAACCAAAAACTACATTTAGGAATGGTTATGGTAATTGGGGTAGACAAGAGACACATGATTGTGATTGGGGGGAATTTGAAAATGAGGAAGAACAGGAACAAAATTTAGAATCTGAGGAATACCCACCCCTACGAAGATCAGAGAGACTAATGAATCAAGGAAAAGTATTTTACAATTCAAAAAACTACAGGGGGAGGGGGGGAAGGCAATTTCAGACGAGGCAACAGACTTGGAACTAGTTGATGGTATCACTAAACATATGTGCACTTTTACCTACGATGGTTTCAACATTTTCAATTATTCCAAAGTTAGTATAGACAAAACCTGGTTTGACCTATTTTCAAAGGGATTCACTTTCATCCCTACACAAAAAATGGACATTTTCAAACTACTGATAGACATTAAGCTGTTTATTCGGAAAAAGAATTTAGAGCTGTTTTTCAAGGGTAGAAACTTAGATTGTGATGTCAATCAATTAAAGCGTAATAGTACATTCAACCCCCCCATACACCCTCAGCTCAGAAACTTCGAGTTAAAAGTGGAAAATGAAATCAGAACTCATTTAACAAAAAAACATTTCCACTCTAATTTAACACATGATGAAAAGAATACTTTAAGAACTATTAGTAACAACCGTGACTTGAGGGTTATGAAACCCGACAAGGGGGGAGGGGTTGTTGTAATGGAGACAATCCAATATGAAGGAAAAATGATGGAGCTTTTAAATGATTCAGAAAAATACACTAGGGTTTCCATCAATGAGGTCAATATTGCCTACAGAAAGATTCAGGTCTTATTACATGATATGCTGATGGAAGGCTCTATTGATCATGGTACTTACAAATATTTGGTAGTTGAGAAACCAAAAATTCCGTGCATCTTTGGGATCCCCAAAGTGCACAAGAATAGCCTTGATCCACCGCTTAGACCGATTGTGTCAGCTGAGGGCTCAATAACAGCTCCCTTAGCGAAATTTGTAGATCATAAAGTCAAAAACATACTAGAAGGCTGTGACAATATTTTGAAAGACTCATGGGATCTTCTGAGAAAAATTAAGCCTTCCTTATACACGGACAATATGGCTTTCGGCACAATGGATGTTATTGACCTTTTCGGTTGTATTCCTCATGACACAGGGCTACATTGGTTTGAAGAAAAGCTAGTTGCAAGCAAAAGGTTGACTCACACAGATTTTAGAAATACTTTAACCTTGATGGAAGTAGTATTAAAAAATAATTTTATCTACTTCCAAGGAGAATATTTTAAACAAGAAAAAGGCGTTGCAATGGGGGCACATTGCGCCCCAGCCTATGCCAACATTATTATGGCATATTGGGAAGAAAAACATCTTCTAAATTCCCCACTTTTAAATGAATGTGTTTTATATACAAGGTTTCTAGATGATTTATGCTTTTTCTGGAAAGGAAGCAAGGAACAATTTACGAACCTTTTGGTTTATTTAAACAGTACCTCTAGTTTTTTAAAATTTACCAGCAATTTTGACCACCAAGAATTGAGATACTTGGATGTCTGTATCGGCAAAAAAGAAGGATCCTTTACATCACGTATCCATAGAAAGGAAACCTTCTCCAATTCTTATTTGCACTACACCAGTTGCCATCCCCCCCATCAGAAGAAAGGGGTAGTGAAAGGGCAACTGGTGAGGTTGAGTAGAATGACCTCGGACAATGAAGTATTCTTTGAAGAAAGCAATTTTTTAAGGAACTTATTTATCAAGAGAGGGTATCCTATAGAACTATTCAATAAAGTGATTGAAGAAGTAAACACTAAAAGAGCTGATTCATTTGCCCCTATTTTGGGCAAGGATGAGAATTTGGTCCCACCTCAACAGCAAGAACAGAAGAAGTTAGAAAATAAGACAGGGCTTATTACTACCCTCAGTCAACAATCAGCATTTTTAAGAAACATTTTTTCTAGGGAATGGAACAACTTTTCCAAAATCTCAGATTTAGAACACATATTTGACAATGATCTAACCCACATTTACCGTAAAGGTAAAAGTATTAAAAATATTTTGGAGGGTGGCCTGAAAGCCAACTCTTTTTATAACAGTAACAGACCAAAGAAAGGACTATGCAAGTGTGGAAAATGTAGTTATTGTACACATTTAATTTGTGGAGACACATTGTACCTAAAAGCAAGAAACATGACTTTGCATTTAAACACCTTTGCCAACTGTGATACTATAGGAATCATTTATATAGCTATCTGTAAAAAATGTTCTTCCTTTTATGTGGGAAAGAGTGAGAGAAGGCTCAGGCAGAGAATATATGAGCACTTATATGATGTTAGGGTAAAGAATGAAAAAAATGCACTTAGTAAGCATTCTGCAAAATGTGAGACCCCTGGTTATCAATTTTTTATCTTGGAGGTAGTCCCCACTAACCCTAGAGGTGGTATGTGGGAAACACTTATTGAATACAAAGAATTGTATTGGCAACTCCTTCTTGATGCAAATCGGAATCTAGGGCTCAATGATATGGTATCTATAGCCCCAGTATTAAAACTGAGGGCTGCAAAACTCTAATTCATTTTATTGCATTGTATTTTATTCTATTATTATTAACAAATGGATCCTTAAAATGTTCTTTCACTATCAATTTTTTTACTAAGAAAAATGTTTTTTTAATTTTTTGATGCATTATCAATTTAAGCCACCAGATGGCCCTACCACTTAATTTTATTTATTCAAACATTTTTTTTAGTGAAAAACAGTAACTAAGTTTTTAAATGATTTATTAAAGTATTTTTATTATGTTTTTAAATATTTATTGAACAATATTTACAGGATGAGTTAAGCCATTATGAAGCTCTAATTTTTGTATTTTTAATTTTATGGTTTTTCAAGTTTATAAAGAAATTTTATGCATTCATACTCATTAAGCACTTTACGAAACAACTTGCAACATGATTGGTTAATGTAGCACTGACAGATTTCAAATGGTGTATAAAAACACTCATTATACAATATGGCCATTATTACTGAAGAAGTTGGTGGCGAAAACGTTTGTTGGATACGTTATTTGGAGACTTTTGGAGTGTATTTCTTGTTATCAGCGTCTATTTGGAGTGTTGGAGTGTCATTTTTGGTGCTTTTGCAATAAAGCATTTTATATCTTCCAGGATCAGGATTTATTTGTGCTTGGTACAGTGGGTGCTTTTACTTTTACAAGTTTGCTATTTCTTCCACTTGCTCGTTGACGGTTTATCTATCCAAATAACCCCTGAGTTGCCTATGCATGTCCAAAGTATGCAGCACCTCTCACTATCAAATTGGAGACAGGGGACAAAAATAGGCAGATTAATAGACTGATTCAGTGATAGCTCATTAACTACCTTAGGCATAAAAGAAGGGTAAGCAAGGACACCCTGTCCTCATGAAAGACCAAAAAAGGAAGACAAGCAATAAGGGCCGTCAACTCAGACACCTGTTTGGCAGAATTAAGAGCTAATAAAATAACAGTCTTTCAGGAACAATGTAGCAAGAAAACTGAAGCAGCAGTCTCAAAAGGAGCCTGAGTCAACTTCTCCAAAACAAAATTAAGATCCCGGGGGGAGAAAGAATAGGCTTCCTGGGAGGTCTAATATTAAGGACACATTTAAGAAATTGTTTAACCTGAAATCTAGAAGGTATAGGAGGAGAAAAAGGCAGACAAGCCGAGATAGCTGATAAGTGAGCCTTAACAGAAGAATAGGCCAAACCAGCATTGAGCAACTCACACAAATAAGAGAGAGCCAAAGGAACATCCACAGTAAGTGGGTCCAGGTTATGAGGGAGATACCAAAGAGAAAACCTCTTCCATTTGGATTAATAGGATTTTCTGTTAGTAGGTTTTCTGGCCTCCTGCAGGATTTGCAGCACGCTCAGATTAGAGGTGTCTGTGAAGACTCAAAATCCTATCACCCACAGTGTCAGTTGAAGCGTGGACAGGTGGGGATGGATGAGAGATCCCTTGTCTTGTGTGATTAGATCCACTCTGTGAGATAACTTGTGGTAATTGCCCCTGGCTAGATGCAGAAGTAGAGGGAACTAGTGCTGTCGTGACCAAAAGGGAGTCACCAACAAGATTTTGGGAGCCTCCCGTTGAATCTTGAGCAGGACTTTCAGAATGAGAGGAAGGGAGGGAATGTATAACAAAACACCCCCTTCCATGAAAATGAGAAGGTTTCCACCTTCCACACCAGAGGACTTGGACTCTGGCACAAAATAGAGGAAGTTGTCTGTTCAGAGGGGAAGCAAAATGATCCAATTGAGGAGTACCCCACTGGCAGATAACGTACAGAAACACATAATTGTGAAGCATCCATTCATGGGATTGAGTTAAGGACCTGCTCAGAGTGTCTGCCATAATGTTCTGGCCGGAAGGGATATAAACTGCCTGATGAATCACTTGATAGCTTGATAGCAAGATCCCATACCAGACGTGCCAACTGGCAAAGAAGATAAGATCTTGTTCCTCACTGTTTGCTCATATACCAGATCACTGAGGTATTGTCTGTGAACACCTTGAGTGACCCTCAAGAGAAAAGAGGATGAGAGGCCTGAAGAGCCAGAAGAGCTCTCATCTCTTTGACAATGATGTGCTCCTTCTGCTGATGAGCGACCACATCCCGGTACTTTTTAGGTAGCCAAATGTCTCCCACCATCACATGTCTGAAGCTTCTGTGAACAATTCTTGAGAGGGAAGAGAGTATGAAAAGTGATCCCTGGATTCAGAGACAACTGCTGAATCCACCAGTGAAGTTCTGTCTGAGACAAGGCAGAAGAGGAACTGCAAAGTCTAGAGGATGTGCATGTTGGAGCCACACTTATATCAGAGACCACTGAAACTTTCTAATATGAAGTTTGGCCAGAGGGAGCATCAGATTGGTGGATGCCATAAAACCCAGAGCTCTCAGAAGCTTCCTGGTGGTAATAGAACCAGAGGAAGAAGAGTGTGAAAGAAAGAAATGAGAGTTAAGGCCTTTGGAGCAGTTAGGGATGCAAGCACTGGCACCGTCTGAATCCTGCAACCCAGAAAAACATGATCCTGAGAAGGAGTCAGAGAAGACTTTTTGAAATTTATAGTGAATCCCAGGTTCTGAAGGAAGGAAATGGCAGAATGAAGATTTTGTAACAGGGTCTCTGGAGAGGATGCCTGAATCAACAGAACATCTAAGCAAAGGAAATATTTGGATCCTGCCAAAAACAATTACAGGAGCAAGACATTTGGTGAACACCCATGGGGCAGTAGAAAGGCCAAAGGGTAAAGGAAAGAACTGAAAATGCCAGGAAGCAACAGAGAAATGCAAAAACTTCCTGAAAAGAGGATGGATTGGAATATGGAGGTAAGCATCCTTGAGATCCAGAGACACCATATAGGCCTGAGAGAGAGCAACAGGGGAAACAGAATTTGAAGGGACAACATCTGAAAGGAAGGCACTTTTAGAAAAGTGTTTAGATGAGAGAGGTCTAGAATAGGTCTCCAAGTGCCCTCTTTTCTGGGCACTAGAAACAGTCTGGAGGAGAATCCTTTTCCCCCTTTGGGACACAGGCACCTCTTGACTAGTACCCTGAGTAAAGAGATTTTGAAGAACCTCTGGGAAAAAGGGAAGTTGTTTCAGAGGAGGCTGAGGAATACCCATAAAAGGAGGATGGGATTTCCACACCATGAAGTACCTCTGATGAATAATTGACAGAACCCAAGAATCCTGAGTGATCTGAAGCCAAACAGGAAGAGAAAGAGAATCGTGAAGACAAAGAGGAATGTGGCTGGAAAGATGTGGATAGTCATACAGCATCTGGTTTGTCCAGAAAGGAAAACTTCTGAGTCCCTGAAAATTGAGTTGCCTTAGAAGGAGTAGCGCATTTGCCACTCTTTATACCTTTAGGAGAAGGGTGGGGTTGCCTATGAGCAAAGACAGGCTTAGTGGGGTAATTTCTCTGAAATTTAGGCACAGAAGAAACAAACGCACGTTTTAGCTCCTGTAAGGCCTTACCCTTATCCTGAAGGGACTTAAACAAACCAGCAGCAGCTTCTCCAAACAGAAGTTTAGAATCAAGAGGAGCATCCATCAACTTAGCTTTAATATCATCAGGTAGAGGTTGAAGCCTAAGCAAAGAATACCTCCTCATCAATGAACCAAAAACAGTATCCCTAGAAGAGGCATCTGCTGCATCATAACTACATTCAATACAGTAATGAATGACTTGAGAGGAAGTCCCTAGCAAGGAAAGAACAGAAGTTTTACCCTCAGAGTCTGGAAAATCAGAAATAAGTTGCCAAGCCTGAGAAAAAAAGATCCAGCACATACCTAGACATATTGGTCTCATAATTAATAGTCCTAAAAGCTGGGGTTGCAGGAGTATAAACCTTCTTACCTAACCTTTCCATAGCTCTGTTATCTTGTCAGAAGGCAATAACTTGGGCAAAGAAAGCAAATGAGATGACTTATCAGAGACTACAGACACAACAGAGGGGTCAGCAGCAGGACATTTATATAGGAAAGAACAATCCTCAGGCACCCTTTAAATCCTGTCAGGTTTCTTGGGAGCAGGGGGCAGAGAATCAGGTGCATGAGAGGCATGAGAGGCATTGGAAAAATCATCTAGCATAGCAGCCAAAGGAGGAGAAATAGCTGCAGGTTTAGGACATTCCAACCGCAGCAACTCATAGTACCTCTTATGGATATCAGAGACCTGAGCACAATCCCACTTAAAAAGAATTCATCATCCTAGAGAGTGCGTCCCCAAAGGAAATTTCCTCAAAAGTATATCTGGGCTAATAGATTTCTTATCCTATGACTCATAGTCTAAAGAGAATTAATTTGAATAGAATAAGTCGGGGATTCATTATCTGAACCCAAATAATCCTTAGAAGAATCTTGTTCTCTAGGCCTTTTAAGGGAGTAGAGGAACAAGGAGGAGCAGGAATTGAAACCCCTTGAGGAGGCTTTAAGGACATTAAAGCAGTAAATAGCCCCTGAGTGAAGGCCTGCCACTCACTTTGTGAATACCTAGGAGCAGAAGAAACATGTTTAATTTTTTGTTTTTCTTTTTAAGGAAATATCCCCTCCAAAAAACTGAGAAGGCTCAGACCCAAGACAACAGCTCAGAACCATAGCAGGAACTTCTTCCCCAACTAAAAACAGAAGAACTCCCCTAGGCCCCTCAGAAAAAATCAACCATGGCTCCCTCTGAATGTTTGAGAGGATGCCTGCAAAATCTCCTCAGGCGTGATGCCAACCAGACCCTCACCGGCCTCTGACACAGTCGTGGCAGAGAAATCTGATAACACAGCCAAGCGGGACTCCAGGCTTGTAATGACCTCAACAGAAACACCTGGCAGAGGCCGGACAGAGGAAGTGTCCAGTTGTACTTCTTTCAGCTTCTTCTTTCCTAATGGCTGACCCTTGGGGCAGGAGATTCCTTCCACTGTATCTTTAGTGAGAAGCTTAAGATGCTGGTTCTGAAGATACAAGGAAAGGGAAGAAAGTCTACTGTGAAGGGATTTTTGGAACAAACGCCTGACAAACAGAACAAGACATATAGTCATGAGAACTTCCTAGACAGAAAATACCCTTATTGTGGTGGTCTTTATGGGGAATCTGTCTACCACACTGGCATTTACTCTTCCTGGATGACATTGACCTCAAGAAGCAAAAACAAAGTAGAAAAAGATAAAATCCCCAATGGGGCACTTATGCATAACTGAACAGAAGTAAGCAAACAGATGTGGGTAGTCATTGGAGAATGAAAACATGTTCAACTGGCAAAAAACAGACACTGGTAAACAGACCAATGGTAAAAAGATACGTTCAGACTGGCAGCAAAGAAGTTCTGATTATGGTAGACCTGAACATCACCTTTATGCCCTATGATATGCAAGGAGCATTTGCATGAAGTTCAGCATTCCTTTTAAAAGCAACAAGTAGTCTTTGGTAGACTGGCCGGATATTCAGGCTTCCACGACAGGGAATCCCATCTATTAAGAACACTGCAGCAGTGAATGTTAGGACATCTACCGTTATGATAAGTTTACTTACACAACACTGTACTATATTCTTCATATTGATCACTTCTGAAGTAGCCTAAGATATATGGGTAGATTATCTTAGCTTACAAATTTTGGGAGGTGGAAGAAGAATAGTCCTGGAACTCCTGGAGAATAGACTTTTCAAAGCTTTATCTAGACGTATAGAACGAATCAAGCTTACAGTGCTTTGCAAAAGTATGTACAAAAGACCAAGTTGCTGGTTCTAGAATACTTCTAGCAACTACACCTTTCTAAAAAGGTATAAATGAAGCTGAAGCCAAGGGCCTGGTAGAGTGGGGCTTGGCTCTGCCTGGAACAGCTTTGTTGTGGTGAGTATAACAAAAGGCAATATCCTTCGAGAACCATTTGGAAAAAGTCTGCTTTGACACAGGTTATCCCTTCCTCTTACCTTCAGAAGACATGAACAAGTGATCCAAAAATCAGAAAGATATAATTCTGACAAGATAATACCTGAGTTTTCTATGACTATCAAAGGTATGGAGTGTCCATTCCCCCTCATTTTGAGTTTCAGGAAAGAAAATGGGGAGATGACTTGTTTGTCTTAAAAAGACTTGGATATCACTTTAGGCATAAACGAAGGATTACTTCTTGAAGAATCCCTGTCCCTGTGGAAAATGAGATAGGGTTGACTTACCATAAGAGCTTGCAGTTCAGATACCTTTCTGCATTGGTCAGAGCAATCAATAAAACTGTTTTCCCTGTTAATAACTTCAAGTCAGACAAGTTAGCTGGCCCAAATGAAGCAGCTGTTAGCTTTTCCAACACAAACGTAAGATCACAAGGAGGGTCCACCAGTTTGATTTGAGGCCTCTTATGCAAAAACACTTTCAAAAACCTTTTGACATAAGAATGCATTGAGAGGGAAGGATCCATGGGCAGACATTCTGAAATGGCTGGTAAATGAACCTTGATAGAGGAATAAGAAAGGCCATATGATAGTAAATCAAACATATATTATAAAACTGGAAAACAACTAGCCTTGAATGGGTGCTGATTATGTTGCTGGCACCAACTGGAAAACCTTTTCCATTAGCTAATATATGATTTTCTAGTAGCAGACTTTTTTGCCTCCATTAGTCCCTGCTGCACATCCTCCATAAGTAGGTGCCTAAAGAGAAATAAGACCCTATCATCCAGGCAGTCAACTGAAGTTGATTGATGCTGGGTTGTATTAAACACCTCTGTTCTTGTGTTAGTAGATTCAGTCTGTGAGGAAACTTATGGAGATTGCCCCTGGCTATTTCCATAAGAGAGGAGAACCAAGATTGACTGGGCCAGAAGGGAGTCACCACAGTGATCCTGAGGGTTTCTTCTGAATCTTCAGAAGTACTCTGGATATTAGTGGAAAGGGTGGAAAAGCATACAGGAATATTCCTGCCAAAGAAAAAGAAAAGGCATCTGTCTAACAGGCCTTCTTACATGAAGTCCCACAGCAGGATCTTGCAAGCTGATTTTTCAAAAAGGAGGCAAAGAGGTCTACTTGAGGAACTCCCCATAGGTTTATTAAATCTTGGAAAACCCCCATCTAGTTTCCATTTGTGAGGGCCTGGCCTTGTCCTGCTCAGCTTGTCTGTCCAGAATTGTGCTGACAGAATGTAGGGTGCTTGTAGAGTGAGACTGTGCTCCAAAGTTATAGTCTAAGCTAATATGGTTTGTCTAAAGAGGGGATATGACCTGGTTTCCCTTTGCCTATTGATGTACCACATCACTATGGTATCATCTGTAACAACTTGGAGAGGTTCTGGGGACCAAAGATGATTCAGAGAGTTAAGTGCCTTGATCAAGCCAAGCAAAGTCTGAGGCATCTGTGGTGAATGACTGCTTTGGAACAGTGAGGGTGAAGGTGAGACCTGGATTTAGGAATATCTGTTGGGTCCACCAAATGATTTCCCCTTCTGACAAACCCCAGCACTGGGATCTGAAAAGACAAAGGGTGCTGGTGCTAGGACCAAAGAAACTACAGGTACCACTGCATTTTTCTCATATGGGGTCTTATCAGGGGTATCATGAGAATTGCAGAAGCCATGATACCCACAATTCTGAGGTACTTCCTTGCTGTGACCAAAGTCTAACAGGAAAATCCTAGAAATATATCTAGATCTAGATCTATGTTTTATGAGGAAGAAAAGCTCTTTGAACTGTGGTGTCTAGATGACATCCCAGAAACACAATCATATGAGAAGGAGTCATGAAAGAGTTTTGAATATTCTCTTGGAATCCCAGTTTGTGCAAGAAATCTGTCACCCAAGAGAGAGAGAGAGAGAGAAAGAGAGAGATTCCTGACATTTTGAAAATGACTGCAAAGATAAGCAAGTTATCTAAATATGGAAAAATGTGAATACCCTGTATCCTGCAATGAGCTATAACTGGAGCTAGACACTTTGTTAAGACTCTTTTTGCAGTCCAAAGGATAAGGCGGAGAATAGATAATGTGATGCAGACACACAGAACCTTGACAAAATGCCTGAAGTCTTGATGAAAAGGGATATGATGATATGTATCTTTTAAATCTAATGTTACAAGGAAACTTGAATGAGGAAGAAGATGTAACATGTTGTGAATGACATCATTTTGAATATCTGCCCTGTCAGAAATAGGTTTAGGAAAGAAAGAAAGATCCAGAACTGTTCTCCAAGCATTTTCTTTCTTTGGTACTAAAAACATCATAGAATAAAATCCCTTTCCCTTCTGTAAAGGAGACAGGTCTATCACTCATTGGGAGAACATGTGAAGAAGGCC
The DNA here is from genome assembly GCF_019279795.1 of Protopterus annectens. Taxonomy (NCBI): domain Eukaryota; kingdom Metazoa; phylum Chordata; order Ceratodontiformes; family Protopteridae; genus Protopterus; species Protopterus annectens. The sequence continues at coordinate 449,808,994 of NC_056737.1, read as the reverse complement.
AGGTGGAAAAAAAGGAGTCTGGTCTGGAGGATGAGGAAACACCCCCAGAAAGGAGTCCCACTGCCTTGATAAATCATCTTCAAAACCAATTTTTCAGAAACTGTTTCCAAAGAGAAAAATGGAGAGTGAGACTTTCTGGAAGAAAAAAGGGGCACCATGGAGGGTGGGGACAATGTCCATTATATAATCATTCTGACTTATTGTACTGTCTTTGGCTTTGGGAAATTCCAAAATTATTCTAGGAACCTCCTTGCCATTTCCTCTTAAACGTGACTTTGCCTGTATTTTGTTGACGCTGTTTATTTTGTTTCTTTCCAAAACTGGATAACTTGGATTGAAAAATCTTAAGAGATTCCTAGTATCAGCTTACCCTTTGATCACACTTTTTGATCACCTCTGCAGCAGAGGAGCCAAAAGATAAACCTCTATCTAAAGGAGAATTTAAAATCTGAGACGTTCTGAGAATGCAGCGGGTCCTCATCAGCTGCAGAGGATGTGGCTGACAACCAGTCCATAGTGGCTGTAGGTGCTACACCAGAGGGATCTGGGGTAAAAAATGAGTGGTTTATGGTACAACTAATGGCCACAACAGAGTCACCCACCTGCAGATGAGAAAAATTGCTAGCCTGTTGTGATGGCCAAGGCTGTTTGCTTAACTTTTTCTATTACTTTTTTCACTTGTGGCTGGAAGAAGGACTGACTATGGGATTGACAGTGTTCCATGGTCAAGGTGAAAATGTTGCCTCTTTGCAGCTAAAGGCAAGCAGCAAATACTGTTAAAAAAAAGTGTTTAAAATTCTCTTTGTTCAAAACCAAACACAGTAAAAAGCACTTTAAAACACTTGCAGTCTCCACAAAGTAAAATAAACACAAGTTTGCCACAGAATAAATTATTTACATTTACTATAAACAACTTTAAAACTGACAGGAAAAAAGACCACTTTCACTTAAAAGTGCAGTCTCTTGACAGTCCATTAAAACACATGGTCCAAGATTTAACAGAATAATAAACTGTTAATAATAAACAAAATATAAATAATAGAAGTTTTTCCCCCCAAGGGGACTTATCTGCCCAACAAAGGAGCAGCACAAGCCAGCCTTCAATCCTCGAAGGAGGTACTGTTTGGCAGCAGTAAAGCTCTGAAGGGTTTGATACCAAAACTTGCCTTTTAGTCAGCTTAGCTTGATCTGCCAGACAGTTGGGGTGCAAAGAAAGGTTTCATGAAGTTTGGTACCTGACTGTCTGTTATACTCTTGGCAGGATTTAATGCTATAGCTTACACTACTGCCACAGTAATTAATATGAAGAACATCCAATTAGTACATCTCATCCCTGTATAATCTCTTTATAGGCTGTCTGATGATTCTCTACTACTCTTTGACAACCTCTAACATTCCAAGAGATAGCTGTCTTTAAATGCCCTATATACCTGAATAAGTTGTACTCTTAAATATCTATATGAGACAAGTTTAGATATCTTTCAGAATAACTTAAACATTCACATACATGGATGCCAATGTTATATTTGTGTTGTGCTCTTTACAGCTTACTTATGCTAGTTTTCTTATAAGGTTACAATATAATTATTATTCCATACCCTAGTTTGGGTCTGATGTAACTTAGAAACAATGATTTCATAATTTCTGATTTTCTAGACATAATACATTTTTTATACAGCTTATTGTTTTACAACTTTCATTAAACATTTGGTTGATAAGATAAGGAAAAGTTAAAACTGAGTCTATCTATATACCCAGGTCCTTTAATGAATCCATAGTTTTAATCATTGCATGCTGTATTCAGTACTGACTCTTCAATTTATGTCTTCCAAATCTCATATACTTATTGTTTGATGTATTCATCATTGTATATCTCCCTTGTACCCAAATGCTCAATTTAGTCAAGTTATTTTGCAGACATATCCTATCTGTAACATATGTAATCAGTTTACTAATTTTAAAGTCATCTGTATACTGACTATAGAACACCGCAAATGAAAAGGACAGATCTGTAAGATACAATCAAAACAAGTTTGTGCCTAATACTGAACCCTGTGGGGCAACCTTGACTATAACATAGAATTTCCCCTGCTTAACTGCTTAATAATACTTGCCATGCTCATTGGTAAGGCATGCAGCTCTCCATTTTATCAGGATTACATTAATATCTAATAGTTCTAATTTATTGATCATTGCTTTGATTATGACACTATTAAAGGCTGAAGATAAGTCTATACAAATTACACAGCAGCACATTTTTTTAAATTTAGCTGTTATTATATTATTATAGAAAATCATATTAGAGGTTGCTCTAGATCTACTTTCAACATGTATGTGCTGATAAATGGTTTCAAGTCCCAGCCTTTCTAATTCTGAAAATAATTTGTCCAAAATAACTATTATTTTTCCACAATAAGAAATTAAACGCACAGTTTTTTTTACTCTGGGTTTATCCTATTCACTTTTCTCTTAACAATGGGTTTAACAAGTGCATGTCTCCAATCTTGTGGAATCTCCCCTTACTGAAATGATCTAGTGAATAACAGATATCATTGCACTGTAATTTCACATTGACGTGTTTTCAGGTCATTGTTAATAATTGTATCCTCCCTGTGCTTTACACACTACTTTTAAAATCTAACCTAATTTAATTTCAGTATCAGAGGTTCCCTGGATGTTGACCTCACAAATTATCTCCCCCTTTGTATACTTGAATTGTTTTTGCATAAGATTTTGTAATTATATCTGCAATTTATTGTGTTTGAGAATAAAATTTAAAATGTATGCACAGATTTTCAATTGTATGTCTTTACTCCTACCACATCTTATATATTTATAAACTGGTTTGCTATTAGATGCAGTATCTTTATATACCTTTTTCTTCAATGTGTTCCTGATCTTGTCTCAAACTACATTTAATTTGTCTGTACACTTTGTTGATTTAATTTTTCAAAGTTACAGTTTGACCTTGTTTCCATTTTTTTTCATATTTTTTATTCTCTCACCTTAATTTAAGTATCTTACTCTTAAGGAAATCATCCTAATTGTGAATGCCTACCTCCTGATGTTAAACATTTTTTTTAATTTTGCGAGTAATTTCCCCTTCAAAAATTGCCAAATTCCTCCTGCTGTCTTTTCACAGAATACATCTCTGTGATTAATTTTGCATAGTGATTGTTTTGCTTCTATGCAGTGTTTCTTAATGTTATGTGTGTTGATTTATGTTTCATTTTGGCAGAATTATCTAGTGGTAGTCTAACCTTTATAATGGTAGGATTACTGTACATCACAATTGGTAAAACGTGACATTAAATAACAATCATTTTCTTAGGAATACAGCAATATCCACTTTGTCCATTACATGGTAGGTTTGTTTAAAATCCTCAGCAATTGTTGTTACTCAATGTACATTGCAAATAATTTACCTACTCATTCCACAGCTATTTTTTTCATACCCATGTTTCATACAAGAAATGTATGAATTCCCCTTGGTCATCAGCACATGAGTTTGATGATCTATACACCTCAACATGTGTTATCTGTTTCAGTCTTGTCTACAGTATTGGTGTTATCATCAAAGAGGTAATAATCACAGGTCATATAATCTTCAATACCTATCATACAACTCCCGGGTCTATATTAAATCAGTGAAAACTCACTTCAACGAATGGTATTTCAATGGAAATGCCTTTCATTGAATTCCGCACTTGAGCCCCCCACACCCCTCACTAATTATATATACCAACTCATAGATCGCACTACAGTGGGGAAAGGACACATTTTCTGATCTTCACTGTACCGCAATCTCAGTATGAATGGTTCAATAGAAGGCATGTTTGATGTAAGTGCACTGAAAATGCCATTTGCTGAACTGAATTTTCGATGAACCCAACACTCCCACCTGATTTTTTATTAGGAAGTCTGTTGCAAAAAAACATACCCTGACATAACTGGTTTCCAGTCATTGCTCTTTAACTCATTACATCCAAGTGATGCCTTCAGGTGTACCTGCAATTAACTCCTACTGATGCTTCTAGGCATCAAATATTGGTTGTTCATATTTGTATCAATAAGTCTAAAAACATGCTATGTACAAGGTTTTAAAATATTTCATCTTAAAGCTTACACAATAACAAACTCAACTGCATTAATATTTGACCCCTGTCTTGTGCAGGAAAATAGTTATTAGCTGTTGATTTATGATATTAATTTATATAGATATAATTTCCATATTTTTTTCTAAATATCTCAGCAACCAAGTAATACAGCAGAACTCCTTAGTCTCATATGAAAACATGAGTGGTTTATGGTACCTTCAATAGCCACAACAAGAGTCACCCACTGCAGATGAAGAATTGCTAGCCCTGTTGTGATAGCCAAGGCTGTTTGTAACTGTGCTTTTTTTTTTTTCACTTGTGGCTGGAAGAAGGACTGACTATAGGATTGACGTGTTCCATGGTCAGGAGTGAAAATGTTGCCTCTTTTGCAGCTAAGGCAAGCAGCAAATGCTGTTAAAAAAAAGTGTTTACAATTCTTTGTTCAAACCAAACACAGTAAAAAGCACTTTAAAACACTTGCAGTCTCACAAAAGTAAAATAAACACAATTTGCCACAGAATAAATTATTTACATTTATATAAACAACTTCAAACTGACAGGAAAAAGATACTTTCATAAAGTGCAATTACCCAGTCTTGACAGTCCATTAAAACAAGGTCCAGATTTAACAGAAGAACTGTTAATAAACAAAATGCAAATAATAAATTTTTTTCCCCCAAGGGGACTTATCTTCAACAAAGGAGCAACTGAAAGCCAGCCTTGATCCTCGAAGAATTACTCTTTAGCAACAGTAAGCTCTGAAGGGAACGATACACCAAAACTTGCCTTTTAATCAGCTTAGCTTGATCACCAGACAGTTGGGGTGCAAGGAAGGTTTCATGTGAAGTTCGGTACCCTGACTGTCTGCTATACTCTTGGCAGGATTTAATGCTATAGCTTACGCTACTGCCACAGTAATTAATATGAAACATCAATTAGTACATCTCATCCCTGTATAATCTCTTTATAGGCTGTCTGATGATTCTCTCGACTCTTCGACAACCTCCTAACATTCCAAGAGATAGCTGTCTTTAAATGCCCTATATACCTGAATAAGTTGTACTCTTAAATATCTATATATGAGACAAGTTTTCTAGATATCTTTCAGAATAACTTCTAAACATTCACACATACATGGATGCCAATGTTATGTTTTATTATTTGTGCTCTTTACAGCTTCACTTCTATGCTAGTTTTCTTATAAGGTTACAATATAATTATTATTCCATACCTCTAGTTTGGGTCTGATGTAACTTAGGAAACAATGATTTCATAATTTCTGATTTTCTAGACATAATACATTTTTATACAGCTTATTGTTTTACAACTTTCACCCAAACATTTGGTTGATAAGATAAGGAAAAGTTAAAACTGAGTCTATCTATATACAGGTCCTTTTAATGAATCCATAGTTTTAATCATTGCATGCGTGTATTCAGTAACTGACTCTTCAATTTATGTCTTCCAAATCTCATATACCTTATTGTTTGATGTGATATTCATCATTGTATATCTCCCCTTTGTACCCAAATGCTCAATTTAGTCAGGATTATTTTGCAGTTATATCCTATCTGTAACATATGTAATCAGTTTACTAATTTTAAAGTCATCTGTATACTGACTATAGAACACCGCACTGGAAAAATGTGAAAAAGGACAGATCTGTGAATACAATCAAGAACAGTTTGTTCAGGCCTAATACTGAACCCTGTGGGGCATTGACCATGACTATAACATAGAATTTCCACATGTAACTGCTTAATAATACTTGCCATGCTCATTGGTAAGGCATACAGCTCTCTCCATTTTATCATTGTGGATTACATTAATATCTAATAGTTCTAATTTATTGATCATTGCTTTGATTATGACACTATTAAAAGAAAAGCTGAAGATAAGTCTATACAAATTACACAGCAGCACATTTTTTAAATTTAGCTATTATTATTATATTATTATAGAAAGGAAAATCATATTAGAGGTTGCTCTAGATCTACTTTCCAACACATGTATGTGCTGATAAATGGTTTCCCAAGTCCCAGCCTTTCTAATTCTGAAAATAACGGTATTTTGTCCAAAATAACTATTATTTTTTCCAACAATAAGAAATTAAACGCACAGTTTTTTTTACTCTGGGTTTCATCCTATTCACTTTTCTCTTAACAATGGGTTTTAACAAAGTGCATGTCTCCAATCTTGTGGAATCTCCCCTTACTGAGGCGATCTAGTGGAATAACAGATATCATTGCACTGTAATTTCACATTGACGTGTTTTCAGTATCATTGTTAATAATTGTATCCTCCTGTGCTTTACACACTACTTTTAAAATCTGCTAACCTAATTTAATTTCAGTATCAGAGGTTCCCTGGATGTTGACCTCACAAATTATCTCCCCCTTTGTATACTTGAATTGTTTTTGCATAAGATTTTGTAAATTATATCTGCAATTTATTATTGTGTTTGAGAATAAAATTTTAAAATGTATGTGCACAGATTTTCAATTCGTAATGTCTTCTACTCCTACCACATCTTATATATTTATAAACTGGTTTGCTATTAGGTCAGTATCTTTATATACCTTTTTTCTTCAATGTGTTCTAGTCTTGTCTCAAACTACGGAGAACAATTTGTCTGTACACCTTTGTTGGTTAATTTTCAAGTTGGTTTGACCTTGTTCCATTTTTCATATTTTTATTCTCTCACCTTAATTTACAAATTATCTTCTCTTAAGGAAATCATCACAATTGTGAATGCCTACCTCCTGATGTTAAACATTTTTTTTAATTTTACAAGATAATTTCCTTAAAATTACCCAAATTCACTCCTGCTGTCTTTTCACAGAATACATCTCTGTGATTAATTTTGCATAGTGATTGTTTTGCTTCTATGCAGTGTTTCTTAATGTTATGTGTGTTGATTTATCTTTCATTTTGGCAGAATTATCTAGCGGTAGTCTAACCTTTATAATGGTAGGATTACTGTACATCATATTTGGTAAAACTTGACATTAAATAACAATCATTTTCTTAGGAATACAGCAATATCCACTTTGTCCATTACATGGTAGGTTTGTTTAAAATCCTCAGCAATTATTTATTTACTCAATGTACATTGCAAATAATTTACCTACTCATTCCACAGCTATTTTTTTCATACCCATGTTTCATACAAGAAATGTATGAATTCCCCTTGGTCATCAGCACATGAGTTTGATGATCTATACACCTCAACATGTGTTATCTGTTTCAGTCTTGTCTACAGTATTGGTGTTATCATCAAAGAGGTAATAATCACAGGTCATATAATCTTCAATACCTATCATACAACTCCCGGGTCTATATTAAATCAGTGAAAACTCATGAATGGTATTTCAATGGAAATGCCTTTCGTGAATTCCGCATGAGCCCCACCCCTCACTAATTATATACCAACTCATAGATCGCACTACAGTGGAAAAGGACACATTTTCTGATCTTCACTGTACGCAAATCTCAGTATGGATATGGTTCAATAGAAGGCATGTTTGATGTAAGTGCACTGAAAATGCCATTTATGAACTGAATTTTCGATGGACAACACTCCACCTGATTTTTATTAGAAGTCTGTTGCAAAAAAACATACCTGACATAACTGGTTTCCAGTCATTGCTCTTTAACTCATTGTCAAGTGATGCTTTCAGGTGTACCTGCAATTAACTCTACTGATGCTTCTAAATTATCAAATATTGGTTGTTCATATTTGTATCAATAGGGTCTAAAAACTTATGCTATGTACAAGGTTTTAAAATATTTCATCTTAAAGCATACCTATTAACAAACTCAACTGCATTTAATATTTGTTGTCTAGTGCAGGAAAATAGTTATTAGCTGTTGATTTAGCAATCATTAATTTATATAGATATGATTTCCATATTTTTTCTAAATATCTCAGCAGCAAGTAATACAGCAGAACTCCTTAGTCTCATATGAAAGTGCTCAGCTAGATGAATACAATTCTGCTTACAGTACGTGTGTAACTTGAGTGCTTGCTGAGATATTAAGTTGTTTATAAAATATTACAAAAGTGATACTGTGTTTACTGTGACTCTGCCAGGAATTCATTTAAGACCTAAAACCTAAAATACTACCACACTAAAAATAGTTTGTGCTGAAGAGATTGCCATTTATGCTTCTTTCATAATCATATGGTTCCAGAGATATGAACATTTGTTTGAAACGTGAGGACATAATTTGATTCTGTCAAAAGGCTTAGGCTGAACTCATTGGAAATTACAATGCAAACTTCCTGAGCTCCACATCAGTTTTATGTGAATGCAACAAATTTTCTAGTAAAAAAACTTTATTATTGATTGGAATACCTATCAAAAATCCAAAAGTTGGATAGGTCTTGTCCACAAGAGCATTTAATAAGCAGGCGGGATAGCATTGAATGACTTTAAGGAAGATTTTCAGTGCTCTTGACCCCTTTTGTTATGCACACATAATATTAATAATGCAATTAAGTATACCTTTTATTCGCAGGCCACAAAATGTGGTATAGGATAGATTTTCTTGATGTCTAAAGCATTAATTAATTTAGGACAGTAGTAGTTATATACATACTCGATATCTATCGGATCACTCAAAAAAATTAGTTAGGTTTTTCTAAAGATTTAAAAGATACAGAGAATGCATGATTACAATTGGTCACTTAATCCAAATCTAGTAAATAAAAAGGATATAATAGATGGAATTATAAAAATATCTGAAAGGTTTAACAGATAGGATGAAGCTTCAGAACATACTCCTGATATTGAATGGGCAGCAACTAAATCCCAAATTAGAGGATTTCTTTTTAAAAGCCTCATATTATAATTAAAACCAAACAATGACATTCAAAATTAGAAACAAAAAAGAGTGGAAGCTACTCGAGAAGAACTGATTCAGAAATTTTAATGCTCAAAAGAAGGAAATGTTGAAGTGTCAAAGGGATCTCTTCTTGCTGCATAGTAAGTGTACTTCAGGAGCATAGGTGTTTAGTGAAATATGCCAATAATGTTCCAAATACCATCAAAAGCATTGGCAAGGATTATAAATCAATCGAAAACAACTGTATTTGGAAATACAATGCAATGACTGATGTATTCTAAAACTGAGGATATTATTGATATTTTGAAAAATTTATACCAAGGTTTATGAGGTCAATCATTAGATCTATACATAAACAGAATAAAGATTCTTGCAAAATTAATTTCCAAAATTAGAGAAGAGAAGTCTGCAGGTGATCTGATTAAACGATCTATCTTCAGAAATGGTATATGTAATTCAACATATGAAAATTTATATGATCCCCAGGTCTGATGGTCTGACGGTTGAATTTTATAAAGAGTTTGCTGATAGTTTTGGTAAGATTGTCTCAATAATATTTAAATATATAATCAGAAATAAAATTAGTGACCCTCACCTTAATGCGTCAAAAGCAATCTTATATACATAAAGCTAATAATTCAGACCCCCAAAGCCTGGACAATTACAGGTAATAGCATTAATAAATGTGGATATGAAAATTCTAACTACCATTATAACATGTAGGTTAAAAAGATTGAAAGTCATTTTTATTTCGAGAACAGGCTGGATTTATAGCAGCTAGACAAACTAGTGATAATACACTTACACTACATGTATGATGATGTATGCTAAACGAAACAACTCTAATATTTATGCCCTTATAATAGATGTGACATTTGATAGGTGGTCTCGGCTTTTGAAATTTTGATGTGTTTGCCTTATTTCAATATGCCACAGGAATTTATTCCAAGATACTACAAATATTATATAGTAATCCTTCTTTTCGTTATATATTAATAGAAGTTATTCTAAAAAGAATACAGATTAAAAAATAATTTACAGCAGGGTTGCCTTGTCCCCTGTTATTTAACCTGTCTTTAAATGCCCTATATACCTGAATAAGTTGTACTCTTAAATATCTATATGAGACAAGTTTAGATATCGTTCAGAATAACTTAAACATTCACATAGATGGATGCCAATGTTATATTTGTGTATTACTCTTTACAGCTTGCTTATGCTAGTTTTCTTATAAGGTTACAATATAATTATTATTCCATACCCTAGTTTGGGTCTGATGTAACTTAGAAACAATGATTTCATAATTTCTGATTTTCTAGACATAATACATTTTTTATACAGCTTATTGTTTTACAACTTTCATTAAACATTTGGTTGATAAGATAAGGAAAAAGTTAAAACTGAGTCTATCTATATACCCAGGTCCTTTAATGAATCCATAGTTTTAATCATTGCATACTGTATTCAGTACTGACTCTTCAATTTATGTCTTCCAAATCTCATATACTTATTGTTTGATGTATTCATCATTGTATATCTCCTTGTACCCAAATGCTCAATTTAGTCAAGTTCTTTTGCGGACATATCCTATCTGTAACATATGTAATCAGTTTACTAATTTTAAAGTCATCTGCATACTGACTATAGAACACTGCAAATGAAAAGGACAGATCTGTAAGATACAATCAAAACAAGTTTGTGCCTAATACTGAACCCTGTGGGGCAACATTGACTATAACATAGAATTTCCCCTGCTTAACTGCTTAATAATACTTGCCATGCTCATTGGTAAGACATGCAGCTCTCCATTTTATCAGGATTACATTAATACCTACTCGTTCTAATTTATTGATCATTGCTTTGAGTATGACACTATTAAAGGCTAAAGATAAGTCTATACAAATTACACAGCAGCACATTTTTTAAAATTTTAGCTGTTATTATATTATTATAGAAAATCATATTAGAGGTTGCTCTAGATCTACTTTCAACATGTATGTGCTGATAAATGGTTTCAAGTCCCAGCCTTTCTAATTCTGACAATAATTTGTCCAAACTAACTATTATTTTTCTACAATAAGAAATTAAACGCAGTTTTTTTTTACTCTGGGTTTATCCTATTCACTTTTCCCTTAACAATGGGTTTAACAAGTGCATGTCTCCAATCTTGTAGAATCTCCCCTTACTGAAATGATCTAGTGAATAACAGATATCATTGCACTGTAATTTCACATTGACATGTTTTCAGGTCATTGTTAATAATTGTATCCTCCCTGTGCTTTACACACTACTTTTAAAATCTAACCTAATTTAATTTCAGTATCAGAGGTTCCCTGGATGTTGACCTCACAAATTATCTCCCCCTTTGTAGACACGAATTGTTTTTGCATAAGATTTTGTAATTATATTTGCAATTTATTGTGTTTGAGAATAACATTTAAAATTTATGCACAGTTTTTCGATTGTATGTCTTTACTCCTACCACATCTTATATATTTATAAACTGGTTTGCTATCATCTTTATATACCTTTTTCTTCAATGTGTTCCTGATCTTGTCTCAAACTACATTTAATTTGTCTGTGCACTTTGTTGATTTAATTTTTCAAAGTTACAGTTTGACCTTGTTTCCCTTTTTTTTCATATTTTTTATTCTCTCACCTTAATTTAAGTATCTTACTCTTAAGGAAATCATCCTAATTGTGAATGCCTACATCCTGATGTTAAACATTTTTTTAATTTTGCGTGTAATTTCCCCTTCAAAAATTGCCAAATTCCTCCTGCTGTCTTTTCACAGAATACATCTCTGTGATTAGTTTTGCATAGTGATTGTTTTGCTTCTATGCAGTGTTTCTTAATGTTGTGTATGTTGATTTATGTTTCATTTTGGCAGAATTATCTAGTGGTAGTCTAACCTTTATAATGGTAGGATTACTGTACATCACAATTGGTAAAACGTGACATTAAATAACAATCATTTTCTTAGGAATACAGCAATATCCACTTTGTCCATTACATGGTAGGTTTGTTTAAAATCCTCAGCAATTGTTGTTTCTCAATGTACATTGCAAATAATTTACTTATTAAATCCACAGCTATTTTTTTCATACCCATGTTTCATACAAGAAATGTATGAATTCCTCTTGGTCATCAGCACATGAGTTTGGTGATCTATACACCCCAACATGTGTTATCTGTTTCAGTCTTGTCTACAGTATTGGTGTTATCATCAAAGAGGTAATAATCACAGGTCATATAATCTTCAATACCTATCATAAAACTCCCGGGTCTATATTAAATCAGTGAAAACTCACTTCACCGAATGGTATTTCAATGGAAATGCCATTCATCGAATTTCACACTTGAGCCCCCCACACCCCCCACTAATTATATATACCAACTCGTAGATCGCACTACAGTGGGGAAAGGACACATTTTCTGATCTTCACTGTACCGCAATCTCAGTATGAATGGTTCAATGGAAGGCATGTTTGATGTAAGTGCACTGAAAATGCCATTTGCTGAACTGAATTTTCGATGAACCCAACACTCCCACCTGATTTTTTATTAGGAAGTCTGTTGCAAAAAAACATACCCTGACATAACTGGTTTCCAGTCATTGCTCTTTAACTCATTACATCCAAGTGATGCTTTCAGGTGTACCTGCAATTAACTCCTACTGATGCTTCTCGGTATCAAATATTGGTTGTTCATATTTGTATCAATAAGTCTAAAAACATGCTATGTACAAGGTTTTAAAATATTTCATCTTAAAGCATACACAATAACAAACTCAACTGCATTAATATTTGACCCCTGTCTAGTGCAGGAAAATAGTTATTAGCTGTTGATTTATGATATTAATTTATATAGATATAATTTCCATATTTTTTCTAAATATCTCAGCAACCAAGTAATACAGCAGAACTCCTTAGTCTCATATGAAAGTGCTCAGCTAGATGAATACAATTCTGCTTACAGTACGTGTGTAACTTGAGTGCTTGCTGAGATATTGTTAAGTTGTTTACAAAATATTACAAAAGTGATACTGTGTTTACTGTGACTCGTAAAATTCAGTTTAAGACCTAAAACCTAAAGAATACTACCACTATAAAAATAGTTTGTGCTGAAGAGTTTGCCATTTATGCTTCTTTCATAATCCTTATGGTTCCAGAGATATGAACATTTGTTTGAAACGTGAGGACATAATTTGATTCTGTCAAAAGGCTTATGCTGAACTCATTTGAAATTACAGTGCAAATTTCCTGAACTCCACATCAGTCTTATGTGAATGCAACAAATTTTCTAGTAAAAAAAAACTTTATTAATAATGTTCCTAAAATTAACACCAAACACAGCTAAATCAAAAGTTGCTATCTGTGAATGATAAATTTCTGACCTGGCAAAAATCCTGTCTTGTGTTAGTCAAATATTGTAATATATTTGTTGCAAAAATTATCTTCCCTTTTCTTAATAAGTGGATTCCATCCTTTCTAAATACAATTTGCACAAAATTAGGCTTGGATGTTCTGCATATTCCAGTTTTTTAAAATGGTACATTTTTATATAGGTATTTACCCCCAAAATAGTACCATTCACAATGACCTGGCTCTATGTGATTTGTGAAAATCTGTCTTAACACATGTATAAACTATATTATTCAAAAGGGCTGTAAGTACCCTTTTAAGTCAGTGAGTCCTTGAAGATGAGATCATTTTAACTAGCAAGAATAAAAACAACTCCTTATTTACTTACATTAAGGACCTGAAAGACCCTTCTTGCATCCTGTATTTTTGCTCCTGGCAAGGATAACACTGCTTTATGTTCATTATTCTTTCTGCAAATGTGAGTATATGTACCTCTAGTAAGTCCAGTACATAATTTCAGACCAGATCTAAAGAATTTCCCACTTCTAATTTAGAAAAGGAGAAGGCATCACTCTTTGTACTGTCCCATAGGACCTGAAGGAGCACAACGTTCTAGGGAGAGTAGTCAACAATAACTTAAACATTTAACTAATGTATATCTACCAGTTAGTTAGCATATTCTGGAACACATCAGTTCTAAAGGGCTTCACTAGCCTCTCTGGAAGATGGCTGTACTACATAAATACTTGATTCAACCCATTACTAATCACACAGCTACATTTGGTAACCTTCAAAGAATATACATGAAAGAATTTGAAAAGGAGCAGTGATTCCTTAAAAAATAATGGAACTGGAAAACTTAAAATATTCAGAAAGGCTTTAAGAACAGTCATCATATCCTGTTTCTTACAGGTTATTAAGAAGTGAGCTCTGCTTCGTGTGTAGTGCAATATCTGCTGTTTTTCTCTTTAAAAATCTGTACTGGGAATATACTATTGGATTAGGAAAATAAAGTTATATACCTACCATTATGATAGTGCTGTGTTCTCTCATTTTGTCCAGTTCAGCCTTTGAGTTGTTGGATCTGATTGGCTCCAACCTTGGCGCCTTCTTCTGAAGCTGTGGATCTGAGGCTCTGACTCCTCCCCTACCAATAATTCCTTCCTCTCCACTGAATAAACTTAGATCAAGTTTGCTTATACGTAGCATTACTTCTCTCATATAACTGAATAAACCTTTTAAGGTGTCATAGGTGAGGAAAATGTTAATACCACAGTAGGGTACAAAAAGGAAATTCTTATGGACATTGTCTTAGTTGAAGCCTGCCACCACAAAACTGTCAGTGACAATACTGGAAGGAAGAAGGAGGGAGGGATGTTGAACTGGATGAAAATGAGACAACAAGGATCTATTGGTAAGTACATAACTTTTGTATCCAGTCTTGTCTATGTTCATCTGATGTTGTCTATTTTCATCCAATTCAACCTTTGGGACAGACTCCCAAGCTACAAAAAGAACCTAGGTGTCCTTAAAGAAGGACATTCCTGAGAATAGTAGAACAAAAGGATGAGTGGGCTCTGGATTCCACATCCAGTTAGTAATGAGGTACAAAATTATTTATGGACCATGTTGCTGGTGCACAAATGTCATCTGTGGGAACACTGTTCATTAATGCTGTAGAAGTAGCCATTGCTGTTGCGGAATGGGCTTTTGGTTTCATGTGCAGATGTAAACTCTGGTCCTTATGAACAAAAGAAATGTAGTCTTACAGCTACTTAGAAATTGTGACTTTGGATATACTTTTGCCTATTTTCACTATAGAGAAGGATACAAATAGCTCATCTGACTTTCTTATATCCTTGAAATGATGGAAATAGAATCTGAGCTGTCTGTGAACATCTAGTGTGTGCAGTAAATATTCATCTTTGTTTGAGAACCTGGGTAGAAAGACCAGTAAACTGACAGATTCAAATTTACTTCAGTGTTGCCTTTGGTAGGAATTAAGAACTTGTTCTCAGTGCTACTCTTTCTTTATGGAAAATGTATGGTGGTTTGCTAGGTAGTGCTTGTAATTCAGAAATCCATCTAGCAGATATAACTGCAACCAAAAAATGGTCTTCCATGACGTATACTTAACAACTATTGAGGCTGTTTGTTTAAAAGTTTTTTGGGTTAGTGCTTAAAACATGATTGTGTTGTCCCAGGGGGAACTGGGTCCCTAACTGGGGATCTGAACAAGTAAATACTAATTAGAAAAGCTTTGGAGATTTTAATAGAGGCAATAGAGGAGACATTATGCCTTATGTGAAAATCTGAGGCTCCTATACAACTCTTAGATCTCTGCAGAAGTGCACAAAAGGAGGGGGGAGGTGGGCAGGGAGTTGAGGAAGAATGAAAATGGATGTTAGATGGAATGTTATTGTAAGTACATAACTTTTTAATCTGATGTTGTCATTTTCATTCTTCCTCAACTGAAGGGACAGAGTCTCCAGCTACTGTAACCCTGGGAGGCCCCTAAGGAAGGATATTCCAGAGCACTACTGAGCCAAATGCCATCATATTCCAAGAAATTAAATCCAACTTGTAATGAGAAATAAATGTGTGTGGATTAGTCCAAGATGCACCTGCACAAATATCAACCAAGGATGCTCTGGACCAAAAAGCTGAAGAAACCACCACAGATATTGTTGAATGGGCCCTAGAAAGTTTTTGTAAAGATAAAACCAATTTGCCATTGACAAAGGTGATAAAATCAGTTAACCATTTGCCCAATGTCACTATAGATACTGGATTACTTAATCTGGTAGGAGAAAAGGAAACAAACAACTGGTCAGGTTTCTTAAAGTCTTTGGTTCTGTGAAGGTAGAAGCAAAGCTGCCTGTGCACGTCCAGCAGATGTAAAATGTACTCTCCTTTGTTAAACAAATTTGGAAAGAAAACTAGGAGATTAATGACCTGGTTAATGTTTGATTCAGAAGCTAACTTGAGTGCAAAGGAGGGATTAGTTCTTAGTGATGCCTGTCTTTGTGAAACATCAGATAAGAAGCCTTTGAAGACAGAGTCTGGAGTTCAGATACTCTTCCAGCCGACATAATAGCCACCAAAAGACTGGTTTTCCAAGACAGAAATTTTAGGTCAGCTTTGCATGAATGTTTGAAGGGAGGGTAAGTTAAAGTCTGAAGTATTAAATTAAAATCCCAAAGTGGAGCAGGAGCTTTTAATGGAGGTCTAAGCAAAATAATCTCCAAAACAAAGCAAAAAAAACCTTGCATATGTTAGATGAGGCTAATGTAGAATTATTTTCACCCATGTGGTAATTAGAAATGGCAGCCAACTGGACTCTAACAGTGGAAAAACTAGTCTCTTTATTAAAGACTGAAGCTAAATATTCAAGGATAGCTGGTACAGGAGCTGCAAATTGGTCCAGGTCTTTGTTAAGGGCACAGAAGACAAATATTTTCTATTTACTCTTGTAAGTCTTTCTAGTAGAAGCTTTATGAAAAAATAGCAAAATATGACAGACTGGGGAAGAAAGCCTAGGCTACTGGTAATTAGCAGAACTGGAGAAACCATGGGGTCAATCCGAGGCCTAGTAAGTCTAGATGAGTCATGCCTGTAGGGTGAGACAGGAGGTCTGGAGTTGGATCCCGAACCCATGGTTAATGCAGAAGATGAGTCCAGAAGAAAGGGAACCAAACTTGACAATGCCAAAAAAGAGCAATGAGGATAACTTTGCTCTTTAACTGAATTGCTTTCTGAGAACTAGTGGCAGTGTTGGGAATACATACAGGAGTCCAGAGGGCCAGTCATGGACTAGAGCATCTCTCAGTGACTCCCCCAATGCAGGGATCAGGACAAAGAACCTGCTGCACTTGTTGTTGAGGGGAAAGGCAAATAGATTGCAGCATGGCTGGCCCCATTGATGGAAATTTCTCTCCATCATGTTGACATTGTGAATCCACTCACAAGGCATCAGAATGGACCTGCTTAATTTGTCTGCAATCGTGCTGGATTTCCCCAGGATGTGCATTGCAATTAGAAAGTGATTGGAAGATATCATCCACTTCCATACAGTCATAGTTTCTTGACAAAGAGGGCAAGATCCGGTTCCGCCTTGTTTCTTGATGTACCAGACTACTGACATATTGTTCATCTGTATCTCAATTGTTCCAGATGGGAGAGTGTCTTGAAAGGTCTGCAATGCTAGGATGACATTAATATGAATCTTGACCTCTACAGTAACCATGTGCACATAGCTGTCCTTTCCACGTACTAACCCAACCTGAGCTGGGAGGTGTCAATGGTCACCGTGGCCTTGGGGTGGGGAAAAACAAAGAGGCAGCCTTCATAGAGCTGGTTTGAATGAATCCACCATAGAAGATATCTTCTGCACACTCAAGTGATCTTGACTGGCATGGATAATGGATGTTGGAAAATGGAATCAACAGAGTCCATTGAAGGATTTTCACATGGAACCTGACTAATGGAACGAGGGTAATAGCAGCTATCATGGACCTCAAAGCCCGAAGTATCAATCAGGATGGGAGGGATGAATTTTGGATCACTTTTTTGACTTGGGATTACAGAGTGTCTGTTCAGCTGGAGGGAAGAGGGGCTATCTGACTGACTGAGTCCAAATGAACTCCATGCTCTGTGTTGGGGTGAGCTGAGATTTGTTGTAATTGACTGCTATTCTTAGATGAGAACACAACTGGAGAAAGTAGTCCTTTGCCTGTATCAGCTGATGCCTGGTTGTAGCAGTAAGGAGCCAGTCATCTAGATATGGAAACACCCAGAATCCCAGCAGTCTCAAGTGAGCTGCTACAACTGTCATACACCCTAGGGGCTGTGGTGAGACCAAAGGACAGTGCTCTGTGCTCTGAATCGGTAACGACTAGCTCACAGCCAGAAGCATAGGTATCTCTTGGAGCACCTGCTCATTTTGATGTGACAGTACTCATCCTGGAGATCTATCGAGCACATCCAATCATCCATCTGCAATAGGGGAAAATGAACTGAACCATCACCATCCAAAACTTTGTATACTGCACAAACTGATTAAACTTGCTGAGATCCAAAACTGGTCTCAAGTCCCCTGTCTTTTTTTGGCATCAAGAAGAATCTTGATTAAGCTCTGGACCCTCTCTGATATGGAGGACCTCTTCGATGACTTTTGTTCTAGCAGATTTTTTATTTCTAGAGATGTGGATTCCCTCTGACTGGGTGAAACATCAGGAATTTTCTTCAGAACTGTTGGCAGGGGTAGGGAAAATGGTATGGTATAATCTTTGGATATAATCCTCTGTACCCATAAATCTTTTGTGATAGCTAGCTAGACTCTCTGGTGCAAGGATAAATGACCCCTGACTGCCTCCAGAGAGGGAGAGTTGAGCCTCCTTACAGGAGCACAGATAGAGCCAATCTGCGAAAGAATTTCTATATCCCTGGTTTTGCAGACCACCTCTGCTGAGAGGATGTTGTCTTCCATTTGCGTTCCCACCTCTGCCACTGAGGGAACTATCTCCATGTGATTCCTGTAAAGGGCCTTGAGACTTCTTAAAGCACATCTTTCTGCCACATTGCTGTTTCCAAGAGAAAGGCCTCTGAGGGGAAGAAAAATGTACATCCACAGCAGACAGGGTCTTTCCCTCTTGTTCATAATTGGAAAGTGTGTCCTTAGCCTTGCAGCCGAAAAGAGAAGATCTGTCAAAGGGTGCACTGATGAAAAAAAGACTTAAATGGTTCAGCAAAATCACATAAGCACATCCTGGCATGTCTCCTGATAGCTATGCCTGAACCTGCAGCCTGTGAGGTACCTTCTGCAGCATGGGAGATCAACGTCATGAATGAATTTGAGATAAATTGGAGGGTAGACAGTTGTGAGGAGATTCTCTTCCCAACCTCAAAGGACATGGACCTGAAAAAAATTTGGTAAGCTGTTTGATCACAACCCTTTGCAGTCTTGTAAAATGTGCCATGTAATTCAATGGCCTGAGTGCAAAGGTTACTGAAGCAGACACATGCTTTTCAAATCTGTCCAAGAGCCCTAGACATCCTATTAAGAGGATGGACAGAGGAATTCTACTCTGCTAATTCCCTTATTGTAGCTGCAGCAACAACCATGGCATCAACAGAATCCCTCTTAATCCAGTGCACACGGTCTTTAGGGGGCGCAAGAATCTTATCTGGTCTGTAAGGTATTGGCTGAACAGTGTCTGGTTCCTTCTACACCCACTGAGAGACTAAATCCACAAGCTCATTAGCTGGGGATCATCAAAGATGTAGATGGGCCACACCTGAGAGCCTCCAGGAGCACAGATTCCTCTTGGGAGGAGGTATTGGAATACCAGCCCCTCTTTGTTTCAAGAGCTCCAGAACATCTCTCAAGGACACATCATCAGGTGATGATCTAGGGACCACTCCCCCTCATCGAAATCAGAGTCCTATGTGAAAGATTCCTTAGAGGAATCTATGTGCCTTCTTTTGCATGTCCTCTTGTGAGGGATTTCCTCAACAGGGTGTTATTTTTTTGTTTTTGTTTTTTCAGTAAACAAAAGAGAAAAGTGGGGAAAGTGCAAAGACTACCAACAATGGTAGAAAAGGTACTCAAGGAGAACAGAGGAATACTAACAATGGTAAGAATGAAGTACCAAAAAATGGTAACTTAGGTCAGGGGGAAGTTAAAAAAGTAAATTATGGGAGGGAGAAAGAAGAAAGGTAAAATGCCAAAAATATAATAACTCACAAAACCCAAATTATAAGAGGAAATCCCAAGATTACACCAAAAAACGCTTGAGAGCTAGGAATCTGCAGCTGAAACCTACAGGAGACAAATGAGATCTGAAATATGTTAGGTTGGTGGGGCATTAATGGGTAAAGGGAGGAGCCTGAGAGTTCTAGGATCTGATGATCTGGAAGAAGCGGATAAGTTGGATCCAAATCTTGGCTCTCCATCAGTTGAGGAATGAATGAAAATGACAACATCAGATTAAATGTCAGTGAAGCAATCTGCTCCTCCAGTGCTGAAATCTCTAGAGACAACATGGTCCCAGAGAACACTAATGGCGGTACTAATGAAGGTACCACTAAGGTATTAGCTTTTAGATGCATCAAAATCGGTGATATGTTTGAAAATGAATGTGTGACCATTTGTATGGGAGTTATTAGAGAAGTAGTACCTTCCTTAGAAATACTGGCAGATTTTGTTTTTAATTATTTAGCAGCTTTTTGGTACTCGACATTATGATCATAAAGTCCTTAGGATAAAGGTTATACCCAACAGATGGAGCAGATATATGCATGCTTCTAGAAAAAAATGGGCACAAAACAGGTGCATTCGTATCCCAAATACTGAAATATGTATAACTATAACCAGCACAAGAGACAGTTTTCAAGCTTTTTTATCTACTATAAATCAAGCAAGTTTGCAAGGCTTTGTGTTCCCTTGCAGAGAATTCTGCAACACTTTTCAAATGTTTCAACTGCATCCAGAGCCATCAAAGTTACGCTAAGAATATTTTCTTGATTTGCTGCACATGAACTTACTTTACACAGTGATTAATGTTATGTTTGAGTATTTGTAAACAGAGTCTTTGATTTTGTGGTAAAAATAGTCATTTCTCTGTTTGTTGTGTTTTCTACTTCTGTTTGCTTCCAAATCACCTTGTGTAAGAACAAAATAGCCAGGGACTTAGTTGTTTGGTAGTTGCTTCTTGTTTACCTGCACTTGAGAGCTGCTTTTGCTGTGCTTTACATTAAGAAATGTCAGGATCACCTGTCATGTGACAGAAGATGTTTGCTTGGTCACTGAGTTGGGAAGCACTACAGAGAGCTCAAAATGTGATTGTCTATTGGCTAGAGGGCAAAGAAGTCAGTTTTCAAGCTTTTTTTCTCTGCTATAAATAAGGAAAGTTTGCAAGGATTTGCCCACTGAGCAATGGTGGTTAGTAGCAAATGCCTAGACTTTAAAATTTTCCTTTAAGGTCAGGATTAGGTCTGAAACCTGTTAAACAGTGTGGCATTGAACAGAATTAAGCTTTGAACAGCTAGCTTGCACTACCATATTCTAGCACTATATAACATTTAGTCCTTAGTCCCAGAAACTACCCTAGGAACCCCTGTTAAAACCCAATCCATAATCTTAAACAGTTCACCTTATTATAGGAATGAACAACATGGTTATGCAATTTCCAAATATCACTTTGGTCAGGTTGGTAGTTTTGGGCATCCTAACACAATGTAGCAATTGTCTCGTGTTCTCAGACAAGCAGTTAATCATTAAAGAAAATACAGTATGTGATAGATGTAAATGCACAACTTCCTTGGAGGCAAAATCTTGCATACAGAGAGGTTGTCAGGAATACCCACACTCCATCCCTCACACAAACCGTTCACCACACACACAGATTGATGTATACTGAGGTGCTTAAAAGAAACCTTCCCAAATCTCAAAAACCTTCAAAGCCACCTAATGGCAACCCTGCCCCTCAGCAATCGCTAAAACACTCACCAGACATCTCACATAAAGCATACACCCCATGGTTCCCCAAGAGCAAAGCCCATAAAGTAAGCATATACTTATCTAATACTTTTGTCATTGGAGACTTCATTGTGCAACACACAAATGTCCTAGTTATTAAGGTTAGAGTAGAAGAATATAACAGTTAGGTGCCTGTCTGGAGTCAGGATCCGCAATATCAAACATGCATTCAGGTCCCTGCACCCCAGGTACTGATATAATTCTATCATAGTCCATGTGAGAGGAAATGACCTGAGATGTACCTTACAGGGATATATGAAAACAGACATAAAGGATCTCTCAGAACATGCGTTACCTCACAGGTAGGTAGGAACTTTGTATTGAGCAACATTGTCCCTTCACCAAGGGTGATACTACACTATGAACATAAAATAGTCGAGTTTAATAATTGGCTTAGTTTCTGGTGTCACTCCACAGCTTCCATTAATTGTCAGAATGGGAGGACATGGTCAACAGACCACATTGCTTTGTCAAGGATGGGCTGTACCCCCACTTAGGTTTTTGGATATTGGTTAGAAGTTCATTCACCCCCTTGGATCCTTTTTATGCAATGCCAAAAAGACAAAACTACCAACATAGTGAAAATGTCTCCAAGCAACCTTAAGGTGTTACTGCTCAGTGCTAATAGCCTAAACAAAAAACTCCACACCTTCAAGGCCTCTTCAATCTGGAGAATGCAGACATCTGTGCCATGACCAAGACTTGGTTTAAAGCCACAGAATGTACTCCAGCAGTGCAAGGCAAAATAGCTTTCTACACATTTAGATCAGCAACAAAACTGACTGGGGCCAAAGGTGGCAGTACCTTGATCTATGTTAGCAACAAACATACTTCTGGGTTGGTTAAACAGGATGATACCATTGAGCTTGTCCATATACCAATCAGCATAGATAAGGTCTCTCACCATATCATGTCCAGCTGCATGTCACCATCTGTACCCCTAGACTCTCACAACTCTTAACCTAAACCTTCTAGAGGCACTCACCATCCAACCAATCCCTTTGTTCATGGTTGACTTTAACTACCCCTGTATATACTGGGAAAATTGTACTGCCTCAGACTCACAGGCACAATGCTTTCTGAACTTTATTAACACAAACACCTGAAACAGTGCATGCTCCAACCACAGGATAAAACATAGCTGTGGTTCTCACCAATATGGCAGAGCATTGCTCCACCTCCCCAACTCCCTCTGCCTTTGTCATGCCCTTACTAGTGAGGTGAGATCACAAAGCTTCTCATTTGAAGTAAAACTTAACCCAAAAACCCAGCTAAACCGGTAACAGTTAGGAACTATTCTAAGGGGAACTACAGCCTAAGTGATAGTTTGTCAATTTAAGGCTTCTTTTAACACCGAGACTACAGCTACCTATACAAACATGTGAATGGCTGTATAGAGGCTGCCATACCTACCAGTAGTAAACCCAAAACAAACACTAAAACAAACCCCACTGGTAGAACCCTCACCTCATCAGAGTATGTAATCAAAGAAGAAAACTTATGGTCAAAATCAGTAAGAGTAAATCCCTTAAAGACAAGTGATCTTTTATACAACTACACAAGAAATTAAGAGGTCTAATTAAGTCCAACAAGGCCAACCATGAGGTCAGGTTATTCTTGCAGGCTAATGACAGTCACAAGGCCTTCTTCAGCTTTGTCCAGAATCGTAAAGGTAACATACAATGGTGTGCTGAGCTGGTGGTGAAGTTGCCACCTTCACCGATCAAGGTGTCATAGCACTGGCTGATAATAAATTAATTTCAAACTTTATTCCCCTTTCCAACAGCTTAAATCTCCTACAGCATATTACCCCCAGCTATTAGCAGGGACCAGATGCTCACAGCACTTGATAAAGCCAAGAACCCCACCTCCATGGGTCCCATTAACATCCACAGTTGCTTCCTGAAAAGTCTAAAACATGACCTATCAGGATCACTTGAAGCACCCTTCAACTACAGTGTTGAAACCAGCTACTTTCTAAGTGAATGGAGGCTCACAACAGTCATTCCCCTCCACAAGGGCAGAACATCAACTGACCCAAGAAACTACAGACCGATCAGTCTAAGAAGCATAATAAAGCCATGGAATGAATTATCATGGAAATGGGATAGAAGGACATTAACAACCTGCAGGCATTGGGTCCATCCAAATTTGGTTTTATTAAGGGAAGGTCATGCCTACTTAACCTGACAGACTTCTTTGACAGGGTCACCAAGATAATGGATGACAGTAAACCAATGCATACTGCGTATCTTGAATTAGCCAAGGCAATCAGTACAATACCCCACTCAGGCATTGCTGACAAGTTCTCTAAGCTAGACTTAAAACCCTACATAACTCTTTGGATTGCCAGCTGGCTCACAGACAGAACCATAGAAGTCAGGATCAGTGAGACCACCTCCACCAAGAGACCAGCCACTAGTGGAGTATCCCAGGGCACAGTGCTGGGCCTGCTCCTGTTTGGCATTTACTTCACAGAGGTCAAGGCTAAAGTTCAAGGTCTCTGGCTCACCAAGTTCACAGATGACTGTAATTTGGGAGCTATTATAGATTCCCCCAAGACACCAACATCTTGTAAGAGGGATTAACGCAAACAACTGGTGCAAAAGCCATGGCCTAAAACTCAATGTCAAAAAATGTATTATAATGCCTTTTGGGAAACTGTTAACCCACGTTGATTGGTCCATTGATAAAACACCCCTAAGAGTCGACCCAATAATAAGGGACCTGGGAATGTATGTAGACAGCAATTTGGCCTTTGACCAATATGTAGCTAAGTCATTAAGGAAATCATTCTATGTCACTCAACTTATAGGTAAGGGTATGGCATCCAGGCCCAAGAAAGTTGCATTACCCCTCTACTCAGCCCTTATCACACCTATCATTGAATACAGTGCCCTCTTTGGCATGTATCTAACCAGACACTTGCAACAGTTGGATCACTGACAAAGGTTTCTCACTATGAGAATTCAGGACATGAATACCCTCTCTTACACTGATCGCGTAAAGGTTCTGTTTCTGCAGTCTCCTACAAGCTGCTGACAGTGGCTATTTGGCTGGCTTACAGGACTTCCTCAGACCCAGCCCTGCTGGATCTCTTGCACATGTGCAAAACAAACAACACCTAGAGCCAGGGATCTGAACTTCCCTTGTGACATAAACAGAACATGTTGAAGAGAAAAATATGTGTATCTCAAACAAACCCAGAGTTATGGAATAGGCTCCCCATCGATGTAGAACAGAGTTCATCCATGATCCTTTTCAAACAAAACAAAACACAAAATCTTGACAATGCAATGGGAAATTGTAAATTTACCCCCCAGTCTGGCCCCTGTGTCCCTTATGGATAGAGGTCATCAATAAGAAAAGTATTATTCTAACTAACACCCCCCTTACACATCCTTAACATGTCTCCCCTCCCCCATCTAGATGCCCATGATAATCAGGAACCAAATGGTTTGGGCTGCATGACTAGACTTGTAAGGGCTCTAGTGGTTGTTAACAGTTTACTATCATATTCTTGAAAATGCGTCAATTGAATGACCATAATGTTGATGGAAAATGTTGATTTCTGACATGTCTAAAATTCAGAAGGTTAGAAATGACATACCCGATATCCCTGGTTCGACAAGGTCAACATAGCAGTAGGTGACACCACTCACCCATGTTATGCATTAACGTACCATTACACTCAATGGTCAATGGTACGTTAATTGCCCCTGCACCCCCACACCCCTTGCACATTAAATATACCAACTACAAGATCGCACTACAGTGAGGAAATGGACTAATTCCCTGTTCCTCACTGAACTGCGACCTCCCTGCACAATGTCGAACCAAAATTATCAACCTACACTACCTGTTCGCTGTAGTGTAGTTGATCATATTTGGTTCGACATTCTGCCAACTTGGAAACTGCAAGTCGACCACATGCCAGTCGACCGATGCAGTTTCCAAGTTTTGATAGCAAACTGTTGTTAACTTAGTAAAAACCTATGAACCTATGAACATGCACGTTCCAGACTCATTGCAAGAAACTAGCTGCAAATGCAGTAGACAGAATGATCCAAATATCTGATAATAGTGTTGGTCAAAATCTCACAAGTGAAACTCAGTAAGCTGTGTAACACTGTCTCTAGAAATGAATGAACAAAGGTCTATGCTAAGGAGGAAGAAATTGCACATCCAAAATCAAGTCAAACCGGACAGATGTTAGTAAGTTAGAATTTTCAGAAGTCCAATAATGCCACAAATTCAAGCAAAACAGAGACATTGGCAGTATAAGCAGCACAGACTCCACCATTCACAGTCAGGTTCCAAAGTAAATACAGTAAGATAGCCCTACTAAAAGCCCCAGTATAGTTATACAACAGTGCAAGTAACCAGCCATTCAACAAGGTGAAGGAACTCAAAAAACCTCCATCAATATTAACAAAGTCATGACAGTCTTGGACAAAAAGGCAGATAAGAGATTTGTAAGATGTGACCAGTGACAGGAATACAGACTGAAACTTCTCACACATTTTAGCAGTCTGATGAGGACAATATATAAGAGTTTTACAGTTCATTAGAGCTCATACCAGTGGAAGGGAAAGCAGGAGGTGAAAGAAAGACTGAGAAATATGTTTTGTGGATTCTATCAGGCTGCTAATCAAGATGGTTAAATAATCCATATAATGTGCAAATAGCAGCATTGCTTCAGGTGAAAAGCAAGCAAATTTGCAATGCACAGCTTACTTAGGTTGCTTTCCACTGTCAATTTCATCCTCAGTATTTCCTTCTCCAGTCACATCAAGTAGATAAAATAGAACATTTGATGTTTATTTTTTCCCTTTTTTCAATTGCATGTTTGGTAACTACAAAACTAATCTAGCTCTGGCCAGCATCAGTGTTGCCAGAAAAAGAGTTTGGCCCATAAAGACTAACTCATGTTATGTTGTCTTTTCATTTTTGTCCAGAAACAAGAGAATCAACACTACATTAAATGTCTGTTTTTATTACAGGCCAATATAGAACAATCCATGAAAAGAGGAGTATTGCAGAATCTGCTCACATTTGGTAAATGTGTCAGATATGCAGAAGTTAAAAAAAACACTGGCTATAAAATTGGGATCATTATCACATTTGTATTTAAGTCTAGATTTAAATGCTTTTGTAATTCATACCTTTTGTCAAGTTCCTTACTGAATTGTTTCAAGTAATCAATTCGCTGTTGCACCAAGTGAGCTATCTCCTCATCCTCATCTTCCCCTTCCTGTCTGCTCACAATCACTACATTTCCATCTTGTCCTTGTCTAATGGTTACTGACTCTGTAAATTTAAACCAAAGAAAGACATTTGCATCCAAAATTTCACTATGAAAATTTAAATATAGTACACCATTAACTATGTACAGAAAACGTTTCTTTGACCTGAACACAAAGTTAATGAAACATAAACTCTTATACACTTCAGTTGACCAAGGACATAGCTAGGCATACTCCAAGTGACAGCAGACACTGACTGAGCTTTACTCACTTATTTTTGGAAATTTCCAACTGAATGAATTTAGCTGCAAATGCTCAGCCAGGATTCATTCCATTGGCTCAGCAATTTGTTTTGCAAATACAGGAAAGACTATTTAGCAGCATTAGCAGTACAGAAAATGCATACTCTCAGGAAGCTTGCACTGTCTGGGGGAGAGTAGTGGGATACTACATATGTGGGGCTACAGTCTAGAAGATGTGCTACAGGGAGACACTGCACTTGGGCTGACTTCTGAAAGGTGTGCACTTTTTGCATAAGTTGGTGTATAGTTTCAAAGAAAGCTGACTACACTTCCCACTTTATGTTGCATCCATCTTCTTTGTATATTCTCCATATTCATCACAACATGTAATAAGACCTGTCTCTCTTTATTCCACAGAAAAAAGGATTGAATTACTATAAAACATTACTAGCAGTTCTTACTCATAATGTCATATCTTGCTTGCCTTGTTAACATGTGTGACACCCCTCCTCTGGACCAATAATCAAACAGCCTGAATCCTCACCACTGACACCAGTGAGGAATGTTCACTTTGAACAAAGATGGGTACCCACAGTACTTCCAGATGAAGCTCTCTGCACCAAGCTCAATTTCCCTTAAGAGCACACAGGGAGCACACTCAGTCCAGGGTCTGCATTTCCCTCTCTCTATCTTCAGGCCCCCAGTAAGATTCACCATGGGGATAACTATAGAGTTGATTCCTGAAATGAGTGTCCCAGGTCCTCCACCACCCTCTCTGTGAAACCAGTGCTGTGTGTCCCTGCTCCAAGTAGTTGACACACATACTCCTTGAGATTTGATTTTCACACACACACATACAAACACACACACACACACACACATACCTGGGAAAGGCTGGCACAAATTTACTATCTATGCCCCTCTGCCCAGACTATAAGGTAGATACTGCCACCAGGACACTCCAAAGCCAGCTACACTAAGGCTCTTACCAAGGTATCCAATTATACTGAGTAAAATTAATACTAAATCAAATGGTAGTATTTGACCAATACAGCAAGGCGTTTAGAAGTGACCACAGTGTCACCAAATAAATATAAGTACTCTCAAAGATTAAAATATTCTCTAAGGACCAGCCACAATGAAAGGTTTAAATATATTTAATAATAAATAATAAAAGAACATGAACATACTAAATAACTATTTACAATAAACACCAGAGTTTCAATCACAGGAAATATTAAAAATAGCACAGAAGGATAGAGTCACACATGTACAGAAAAACAGTACTTAACTAATCTCACTATATTTTTCTTACTGATCTAAAGAATTACTATTCCCTGGTTACTTACTAAGGCAAAGCAAGATGAAGTGGATAAGGGGTCCTTCTTTGTCAGGTTTCATAAAACAGACTGCACTGAGACTTCTGTCTCATCTAGTATTAAGACATAATTTCAATGATGGATTACAGAATGACATCACATACATCTGGTCATCTGACTTCTGGTTCCCAAACTACCCCCTTTACTGGAAACTGAACCAAAATCTTGCACATATGTGTTACCATACACATGGACAGAGCTTTGCTAAGATGTGTTATAGCATCTGGAAGCCATAAAACCACTTCAATTCCACCTTTCAAGGGTAGCCATTAATTCACTGCTAAGGACAATGCAGCAGGATTCCTAGTCTTTGTTTTCATAAACATTTTGTCTCTGCCTGCAATCAGAACTGCCAGATACAATCTTTATGGCGTAAACCAGGTAATTTAATTTCAGATTATTTTAGCTGGACTGAGATTAACCTCCTCTCTTCCAGTATCCTCAGTTACCCTATATTAATTTCAATAGTTACAATACAGTCTGACATACAGGTGCGTTTCTTTTTTCTGTCCAGCAGGACCCAGCGTTGGTGCACTTTTTATTGCAAGCAACTTTGCAAATACATTTTCAATACAAGCACCTGTGCAAAACAGGTTGATATACAAATGACATATAATTCTTTACAAAACTCTAGCTAGCTATGCTGGCAGATGTTACACATCCACTGTCTGGCTTCTCCTAGCATAGCTGGCAAGTGGCGATACCTCACATCATTACAACATGTACAGTTTTCTGCAGTGACTCTTCTTTGTCATAGCATAAAAAAAGAAGTTATTTTCTTACCATAACATTCCATGTGTGTTGTCCATCTCAACCTTTATTCACACTGATGGGTTGGAGCTGAGGAGTCGGATCCATCTCGGCCTTTCCAATAGCTCAAGGTCTTCAGCAAAGCTCATGACCCCCTTCCCTACCCACAGTGCAATTCCCTAAGTTCCTCAAATCTTGTTTGGCCACCCAGATAGAAATTATACACTTCAATAATATGGAAACTCCATGACAATAATAGAACCTCTGAGGCTATATTGATCCACAAAACCATAGTCCACTTGGTCTTCCAGGAGGGGGATGGAGGGCAAGTTTGTGAGAATAAAGGTTGAGATGGACAACACACATGGAATGTTATGGTGAGAACATAACTTCTTTATGTGTTGCTGTCAATCTCGCCTTTATTCCCACTGATGGGACCGCATCCCAAGCAACATAATTTCTGGGTGACTTATGGAAGAATAGTCCTCAGAGCCATAGAACCAAAGGAGACTACACTCCTGGAGGCCAAATCCACGTCATAATGAGTAATAAAGGTATGCAGCTTAGCCCATGTTGCTGCAGTACAGTTACTGTCCCATGAAAACCTTGCTTAAAAGGCTGCTGAAGTTGCGCTGGATCTGGTGAAATTTGCTTTAACAGGAAAAGGAAGAGGTTTACTTTTTGAGGGGTAGATGTAAGATATACAAAGGGCTAGCCATCTAGACAATGTAACTTTTGAGACAGGTAGACCTTTCCTAGTCTCAGAGTAAGATACAAAAAGTTGATCTGATTTTCTAAACTCTGAAGTTCTGTGCAAGTTGAAACGCAATTGTTTATTTACATCTAGAAGATGTAATGAGTATTCACCTTTGTTTTGGTAATTAGGAAAGAAAACAGGTAACTCAATAGATTGGTTTAGGTTGCTTTCTAATACAACTTTTGGGAGAAATGAAGGATTAGTATGTAAAGAAACTCTATCCTTATGAAAAATTAAATATGGATGTTTGGACGATAGATTCTGTAGTTTTGATACTCTTCTGGCCACCAAGAAAAGTGTTTTCCGAGGCAAAAACT
Organism: Protopterus annectens; assembly: GCF_019279795.1. NCBI lineage: Eukaryota > Metazoa > Chordata > Ceratodontiformes > Protopteridae > Protopterus > Protopterus annectens. The sequence goes on along the minus strand of NC_056737.1, from coordinate 449,778,454 downwards.
TTAAATTGCATGTTGCTGAAGGTTCAAAGGGGGAATGGATGATATTTCCTAAAATGAAGTTCAGATTCCAGGGGAGAGTTGGATTCTCTTATGGAGGTCTAATCATTGTTGTTCCCTTCAAAAAAGCTCTGCAGAGTCTGTGCAAAATAACAGAGGAACCATTCCCGTCTACATGGTAATTCAAAATTGCTGCTAGGTGGACCATAATAGTAGATGCAGCTCCACATTCATGAAAATGTTTTGCTGGAAATTCCAGTATAGTATGAATGGGCGCAGAAAAGGGATCTACCTGGTTAAAGAACACAGAAATTGTGGCAAAACCTGAAAGCTTGACAATTTGGATCTACCTGGTTATCAGTCACCCAGATTACAAACCTATTCCATTTACTCTTTTATGTGTGGAAGTTTTATGATAGGACAGCAGAATATGTTTTACCAGAGATGACAGACAGGGAAACCTGGCAATCAAGGGAACTGGACCAGCCACACTGTCAACTTGAGGTTGTGAAGGTTGGGATATACCATTCCTGACAGATGCGTCAGTAAATCTGGAACTGGGTCCAGAACTCATGGTTTGTCCCGGAGACGAGACTGTAGAAAGGGAAATCAGATTTGATGAGGCTAATAGGGAGCAATCAGGATTATTGTGGTCTCCAACAACCTTGCTTTCTGTAATAACTTGGGAATGAGAGGAACGAGAGGAAAGGCATAAAGGAGTCCCGGAGGCCAATTGTGAACAAGTGCATCCCTTAATGACTTCCCCTCTGGAGAGATTAGGGCAAAGTAGTTGCTGCATTTTGCAGTGATAGACAATGCAAAAAGGTCACAGCAAGGCTGGTCCCATTTCTGGAAAATTTCTTCTGCTATTATTTGATTGAGGGACCACTCGTGAGGCCATAATATGGCCCTGTTCAGCTTGTCTACAATCATGTTATATTTCCCCGGGATATGTGTTGCAATTAGAAAGTGATTGGAGGACGTTGCCCATTGCCAAACACTTTGAGCTTCTTGTACCATGACACAGCAGGTCATCCCAGAGGTAAAGCCAAGAACACACAGGAGATAATTTAACTGATTTATTAAAACACTTGAAAAGATTAAGCGCTTTCATTGAAAAACTTCTTCAGAATCAATACACATCACCAAAAAAATCCTTAAATACCTTCCCCCCTACAATCAGTTATCCAAGAAAAACTCTCTGTTAATTAATACAGTAAATACATCTCCTCAAAGTTTAAAAAAAAACACACACATATATATAAATCTTATACAGGTTACAACAATATGCACCCATTTCAAACTAATGCACAAGTGTTAAAATAAATTTTATCTTATACAATATACGATTTGAGCCGACAATGTGGAGGTCTTCAGATCCAAAGATCTAGAATGATCCAAGGAGGTCCCAGGCTCTGTGGCAACTGTCTACTCCATAGGTACTGTTGGAGCAGACATCTTTGGTTGTTTGGTTCTTTGCTCCGATGAAGTTTATGACTAAAAATCAGACTTGTTAGATTTAGAAGAGGAGGGATCTGAACTGATAGCCTCAGAAAAGGGGGATTTAATCAACCCCTTCAGGATCAACTTGTTTTTACATTCTAATAATGCCTTTGAATTAAATGCATGCCAAATAGAGTACGATTCTTGCAGATGAAGAGGCCCCAAACAGTAAATGCACAAGGTGTGTGAATCACTGAGGGGCATCATCTTGCTGCATTTCTTGCATTTTTTAAAGCCCAGTGGCTTACCTTCCTTTTGGGGCATATTAGAAGGTATGGAGCAAACCAAAAAGGACACGCAAGGTAGATCCAGTGCAAGGCTCAAACCAAAATGTCAAAACGCACAAAACGAGCCAGCACAAAGGTTTAGGCAAGCAGAAAACTACTTTATTGTGGCATGTTGAAAAACGAAATAAAAAAACAGAAAAACTACAAACCGGTTTCGGCCAATATAATGGCCTTCTTCAGTGCAGAAAGAAAAAGTTAAAATGATGCATACTGATGTTCCTTATATACTAAGAGATTTAAAGGGATATGTAACCAAAAAAAATTTTTTGTATGAACAACTCTTAAAAACAGAAAATAGTGACAAAAATGAATATAATATTACATTAATATTGATCACATTAATCCCCAGTAAAATAGGGAAAATAAGCTCAGTTCAAAGCCCGAAATACAACAATAGATGTATAAAAATATATAGTATCCACATACAGCTTTATCCACATTCATTTAACCCAGGTTTGAACAAAGCACCCAGTTTTGTAATCCATAATGCTTCCATGTTATTGAGTTTTTCATGCCAGCCTGCCTTGGTCATCCTCGGCAGCTGAATCCTATCAATGATAGTAAATTGAAAATGGGCAGTTTGGTGAATCAAAGTATGCTTGTATAGGGCATTTGTTAATTTTTTAGTTCTGATAGCACTGAGATGCTCACTTATGCGAAATCTTAGTGGACGAGAGGTTTGGCCAACATAAAATGAAGTACATGTACAGGTGGCCAAATATACCACCCAATCAGAGCTACAATTACCAAAGATCCTAATGTTGAAAACTCGTGAAGTGTTGGCACTTGAGAATTCCTTCATTTTGCTCATATACCTGCATGCACTGCAGTGACCACAGGGAAAGGAACCAATGAGTGGATCCCCAAACAAGGTCATTTGTGTGGTTGTTGTAGAGTGAAATTTTTTATAATGTGTAAAGTGTGAATTCAATGTCCTACCCCTACGGTATGAAAAAGAGCATGTCTCTTTAATAATATGTCAGATAAAGACTCATGTGCTCTCAAAATACCCCAATGATTATCAACAATATTTCTGAATGAAGGGATATTATTACCATAGGTAACTGTGAATCTGATAGGTTGTACTTGGGAATGGGTAGCCGCCCCTTGTTCATCTTTGTATGTTAATAATTGGGACCGTGGCATATGTCTGACCTCCTGGATGGTTTTATGAAGTCGACATCTGTTATATGCCCTCTGAATAAATCTATCACAAAGATCTTGTTCACGTTCTGCATGAGATTTAGTAGAGGAACAAATACGTTTCATACGTATGAATTGTGACTTGGGAATGTTGCTGATGATGTGGCGGGGATGATTACTAGAGGCATGTAAAAGAGAGTTATACTGTGGAAACTTTCTGTGTACACTCATCACCAGAGTGTGATCATGTTGTCTGGTAACCTTGACATCCAAGAAAACAATTTCATGATATTGAGTCTCCAAAGTGAACTTGATACCCCATGCATTATTGTTCAAATATTGAACAAACTCTTTAGCCAAAAGTATATCTCCCCGCCACACCATCCAACAATCATCCAGGTATCTCCTCCAAATGTCTAATTCTGCCAGAAATTTGTTGTTACCAATATCATAGATGTAGATTTTTTCAAAATAACCCATGAATAGGTCAGCATATATCAGGGCAAAAGAAGCCCCCATGGCTGTTCCCCTGGTTTGCCAATATACCTGACCATCAAAGAAAAATATATTTTTAGTTAGTACATATTCAGTCATATTGATAAGAAAATTATTAAATCCAGTAGAATAGAGCTTGGATTCTTCTAACCAAAATGCTATAGCTGATAACCCAGCCTGGTGTGGGATACTGGTATATAAAGAGGCAACATCCAGTGTGCAGAGCCGCCAATAAGATTCCAACTGAGTATCATGAAGAATGTTCAGAAATTCAATTGTGTCCTTAAGCTTGGACCTGACCATAGACAATAATGGTTTGAGATGATATTTAAGAAAAACAGACAGGGGCTCGGTTAGAGAGCCTCTGCCAGAAACAATAGGTTGGCCTGGAGGACACGTAGGATGTTTATGTATTTTTGGCAACAAATACAAATATTGGGGAATAGGATTGGTGACCTTAAGCTGTTTACATGTGCATTGGTCTATGATCCCTTCTTCAGTGGCCATATCCAGGAAGGAGTCAATTAGTGATTTGAAATTAGGCATTGGGTCTATTACCATATGCATATAAAACCTAGCATCAGATAACTGTTTGTAAGCTTCGGCAATATACATAACCCGATCCATAACCACAATATCACCCCCTTTGTCTGCTGGCAAAATGATGATGTCATGATGGGAACTGAGTTCCTGTAACCCCTTGCACTCCAAAGGGGTCAAATTATATTTGGTAGGCTGATATCCGTGTGAAAAATGTAGATCTTTGAGCACACACTCCCTGAATATGGCCACATGCTTATCCATGGGTGGTTGGAATGTCGATTTCCCAAAATGAAAACCAGATGAACTTTGAGAGAGATCACAATCTGCAAAAAATATTTTTAGATTAATCAATAGACAAAATTCATTTAATTCATTAACAAAAGTCTGTTCCAAAACAAAAAAGGAAGGCACAAAATTCAAACCCTTGTTAAGAACTTTATTTTGGTCAGAGGATAACTCAAAGGAAGATATATTGTGCACATTATCAATTATTTGACTATCTTTTGTAGTAGCTGTTGCAAACTGTAAACTCCTTCCCCTATGTTTCCTGCCCCCCCCTCCGTTTCCTATGTCTAAAGGGTCCGCTGAAGGTTTACGTTTGGCTACTGGGGACCCCTGATTGGAAGGGCATTTAGGATCAGTGGCTGAGGATGTATCCTCATCTGTAACACTACTAGCAGAGAAAGTATTTTTCTTCAATATTTATCTTGGCCTCTTTTTCTTGTTTATTCTTCTGGATGTATCAAAAAATCTTACATTTCTCTGAACCATGAATGGTCTGCCCTTTTCATAATCGGTCAGATCATGCTGAAACCTCTGCATTTTCTTTTTAAGTAACTGTGTCTCCAAATTGGCAAGTTCCTTAGCTAATTCCCTGACATGATTATGATAAAACTCCTCATGTTCAAAAGCTTGAGCTTCCATACAATTATTGTATACCTCAGTTGTCTGTTGCTCCACCATACGTTCATAGTATGAAACTAAGGTATCTACAAATAACATGGATGCATCATGTTGGGTCTTAGCCCAATCTTTGGTTAGTTGTTCATCAACCAAACTGACTAATGGTTGAATTCGAATTCTGAGTCCCTGAGGGGTTATATTTTTAAGCTTGTAAGCTTTAAAGAGCTTCAAGTGCCATACATTGGCTCTTAGGGCCCTGATGTTTTTAGTTATTTTGTGGAACAAATTGCCACATATATACTTGATATCCCCTGCCTGTGTATTGGGGTTCCCAGAATCAGCAAAGTTTAAGCCAAAAGATTTCAAATTATCTTTGTCCGCTGCTAGCCCCTGCAATATCCCTCTGAGGTCCATGTTATTGTTCATATAGCAAAAATTAGCAGATCTAAAGGGACAATAACAAAGGATATGTCTTGAATGTCAGAATAAGTAGCCACATCCAAATTGGATAAACACAAAGTGATCTATATAGGCAAAAATACCCTCAAATGGATAAATATGTTTGAATTCAATCTGTATATTATTATAACTAAAATGCACAAATACTTTTTATTCAGGGTCACATAGGTTCATACCAAACAATAGAGTGTTAACTCAAGAAAGGCCTAAACAGCTTCGGTACCAGAAAATAGCAGGCAACCACTATATTAATTTGAATAACTATTATGAATCACACTGGCAGCCGACATTCGTCTCAGCCGCTAGCCAATAATATAGGTGCCAACTCATGTGTAAATCACCATCAGAACAATGGCCCCTAGTTATCAAAAACAAGTTCCTGCAAACTTCTCTACTAAGCCAATATGCGGTCGACATTCGTCTCTACCACTTTGTTTTAGTTGCCATAAAATGACAAAAGTCAATTATGGATGAAAAAACTAATTCAACTTAAAACAAACCTAACTGAACTTGAAACAAAAGATATATTAAAAAAGGAATGGTAGTCATTATAAACCACATGTTGCAAGACCCATTGCTGTATTAGAAACTGGTATATGTAGTTAAAAAATACAGTCAACATGCGTCTCTACCATATAGCAATAGAGCTGTCGCCAAAGACCAAAATACCATGATAGTTAAAGAAAATGCCAAATTGTGGATCCTGTATAGAGAGGCACCAAAACTGGTTGAATAGAGCCTTGGTAGTAACGTAAAATTCAAAGATAAGAGCTTCAGATAAATATAGATGCCATCTGTCACTCTCCTATGTCAAGTACAAACCATTTAATCCTGAATAAAAAAAATATGCAAAAATTGGAAAAATTGTGTAAATGTAAAAATGTTAGTTCAAAATTCAAACATACCAATTGGAGGTATAGTGCCAAGCGAACCCATAAAGATTCAGAATGAATGTAAATGTAGTATTAAATTCTCTGGAATCAATCTGACAATTGGCTTGAAACAGCCAAGATGTAATGCCTAACTAAAATATAATTGACACAGTGATGTAATCCTTGTAAACAGCTATATACTGTAGAATAAATCTAAGCACAATGTGTAAAAAACAGCATACAATTAATGATTACCATAGCACAAAAATTATGATAAAATATTGATAGTAAGCATTATCCCATGCACAACCCCAATCAGTAGAAAACAGATGTACAACCCACAGAAATAGAGTCATTCATTAAATTCAAGCTCAATGTCCATTTCACTGTTCAAATCACTAACATAAATCAAAATCCAACACCAAAATGGTCGATAAGCCTTCGGATGATTAAATTAGATGGTTCCAGTCATTTTGATCGCAAAAAGTGGTGTTTAGTAAAGATAAAAGATAAGTAACCAAACACGACATAGAGAAATTCAAAATGGTGTCTGGCGTCATTTGTATATAAAATACATGCCCCAAAAGGTGAATATAGCTCTGGTAAACCCCAAAAAGTTAAGCCTGATGGTCATATCAAGAATAAATGTAAAAATAAGTCACCTATTAAGGCAAACGAAAAATCAGCTTCCCCAAAGGGAATTCAGCGTGAATCCGATGAATCCAACAAAATGGCACCATTAACTAACAGAAACAAAATGGCATCTGGCGTCGTTTGTATATAAAATACACGATAAGCATCCAGCCACAAATTTTTTGGTTACATATCCCTTTAAATCTCTTAGTATATAAGGAATTTTGTTGATTGATTAATCTAAAAATATTTTTTGCAGATTGTGATCTCTCTCAAAGTTCATCTGGTTTTCATTTTGGGAAATTGACATTCCAACCACCCATGGATAAGCATGTGGCCATATTCAGGGAGTGTGTGCTCAAAGATCTACATTTTTCACCCGGATATCAGCCTACCAAATATAATTTGACCCCTTTGGAGCGCAAGGGGTTACAGGAACTCAGTTCCAATCATGACATCATCATTTTGCCAGCAGACAAAGGGGGTGGTATTGTGGTTATGGATCGGGTTATGTATATTGCCGAAGCTTACAAACAGTTATCTGATGCTAGGTTTTATATGCATATGGTAATAGACCCGACACCTAATTTCAAATCACTAATTGACTCCTTCCTGGATATGGCCACTGAAGAAGGGATCATAGACCAATGCACATGTAAACAGCTTAAGGTCACCAATCCTATTCCCCAATATTTGTATTTGTTGCCAAAAATACATAAACATCCTACGTGTCCTCTAGGCCGACCTATTGTTTCTGGCAGAGGCTCTCTAACCGAGCCCCTGTCTGTTTTTCTTACATATTATCTCAAACCATTATTGTCTATGGTCAGGTCCAGGCTTAAGGACACAATTGAATTTCTGAACATTCTTCATGATACTCAGTTGGAATTGGATTGGTGGCTATGCACACTGGATGTCACCTCTTTATATACCAGTATCCCACACCAGGCTGGGTTATCAGCTATAGCATTTTGGTTAGAAGAATCCAAGCTCTATTCTACTGGATTTAATAATTTTCTTATCAATATGACTGAATATGTACTAACTAAAAATATATTTTTCTTTGATGGTCAGATATATTGGCAAACCAGGGGAACAGCCATGGGGGCTTCTTTTGCCCCGATATATGCTGACCTATTCATGGGTTATTTTGAAAAAATCTACATCTATGATATTGGTAACAACAAATTTCTGGCAGAATTAGACATTTGGAGGAGATACCTGGATGATTGTTGGATGGTGTGGTGGGGAGATATACTTTTGGCTAAAGAGTTTGTTCAATATTTGAACAATAATGCATGGGGTATCAAGTTCACTTTGGAGACTCAATATCATGAAATTGTTTTCTTGGATGTCAAGGTTACCAGACAACATGATCACACTCTGGCGACGAGTGTACACAGAAAGTTTCCACAGTATAACTCTCTTTTACATGCCTCTAGTAATCATCCCCGCCACATCATCAGCAACATTCCCAAGTCACAATTCATACGTATGAAACGTATTTGTTCCTCTACTAAATCTCATGCAGAATGTGAACAAGATCTTTGTGATAGATTTATTCAGAGGGGATATAACAGATGTCGACTTCATAAAACCATCCAGGAGGTCAGACATATGCCACGGTCCCAATTATTAACATACAAAGATGAACAAGGGGCGGCTACCCATTCCCAAATACAACCTATCAGATTCACAGTTACCTATGGTAATAATACCCCTTCATTTAGAAATATTGTTGATAATCATTGGGGTATTTTGAGAGCACATGAGTCTTTATCTGACATATTATCTGAGACATGCTCTTTTTCATACCGTAGGGGTAGGACGTTGAATTCACACTTTACACATTATAAAAAAATTCACTCTACAACAACCACACAAATGACCTTGTTTGGGGATCCACTCATTGGTTCCTTTCCCTGTGGTCACTGCAGTGCATGCAGGTATATGAACAAAATGAAGGAATTCTCAAGTGCCAACACTTCACGAGTTTTCAACATTAGGATCTTTGGTAATTGTAGCTCTGATTGGGTGGTATATTTGGCCACCTGTACATGTACTTCATTTTATGTCGGCCAAACCTCTCGTCCACTAAGATTTCGCATAAGTGAGCATCTCAGTGCTATCAGAACTAAAAAATTAACAAATGCCCTATACAAGCATATTTTGATTCACCAAACTGCCCATTTTCAATTTACTATCATTGATAGAATTCAGCTGCCGAGGATGACCAAGGCAGGCTGGCATGAAAAACTCAATAACATGGAAGCATTATGGATTACAAAACTGGGTGCTTTGTTCAAACCTGGGTTAAATGAATGTGGATACTATATATTTGTATACATCTATTGTTGTATTTCGGGATTTGAACTGAGCTTATTTTCCCTATTTTACTGGGGATTAATTTGATCAATATTAATGTAATATTATTATATTCATTTTTGTCACTATTTTCTGTTTTTAAGAATTGTTCATACAAAAAATTTTTTTTGGTTACATATCCCTTTAAATCTCTTAGTATATAAGGAACATCAGTATGCATCATTTTAACTTTTTCTTTCTGCACTGAAGAAGGCCATTACATTGGCCGAAACCGGTTTGCAGTTTTTCTGTTTTTTATTTTGCTTTTCAACATGCCACAATAAAGTAGTTTTCTGCTTGCCTAAACCTTTGTGCTGGCTCGTTTTGTGCGTTTTGGCATATTAGAAGGTAGCCTAAAGAAAGCAGTAAACTAGAAAATCTAATTACTCTAAGGAAAACTCTGCTATTAAGCTGTATTAAACTATTTACAACAACAACAACAATAATAAATAATAAAGAAGGGAAGTCCTCTAATTTAAATGGACTTGAAGGGGCAAGAAGGAGGGGGGAAGGGGGGTGGGGGAAGTCCTCTAACTTAAATGGACTTCGGGAAAAGGGAAAAGTCCTCTAACTTACATAGACTTTGAAATAAGGGAAAAGTCCTCTAAATTAAATGGACTTGAATAAACTTTGGTTGACTGTTCTCTAATTAAAATGAATGGTAACTAAGAAGGAAAGACTCACTGCAACTATAATAAATCCCAGAAGAAGGAGAGATAGGTAGGGAGGGAACACCTTCTAAGTAAACGAGTGTGTATTGACATTCTTAAGCTAAGAAAGGGGACTGACAAGAGTAAGAAACTAGAGAAAATTTACAATTAACTAGTAATTTTATAGAAAATAGCAAAATAAAACAAATGTAATTAAACTTAGCCCTGAGCTTGCTTGAAGAACCTTCTCGCAGCAAGGCAAATGAGATCTGGGAAAGTAGGGGAACTGCATTCTGGGTATGGAAGAGGCTCACAAGCTTTGCTGAAGACCTTGAGCTATTAGAAAGGCTGAGACTGATCCGACTCCTCGGATCTGACCCATCAGTGAGAATAAAGGCAAGACTGACAACAATACATCTTTATTTTTAAACTGCTAAGCAATTTCATATCTTCTGAATTTATATCGCAACAGTGAAACAGTGCTACTGGTATCTGAATTACTGACAAAGGCAGGGTATCTTTCTGTTCCAACAACTAATCTGGTAGTAAGTGAACTATGGTAGGAAGGCTTATTTGCTAGACCTGTTCTTTACTCATGTGGTATCACCATGCTACTGTTACATGAATTAGTCTGGCAAAGTATTCACCTAAGAAAGATTTAGAGCCATCTGTGGTAGAAGGAGTATGAAGTACTGTTTGTAGTTACCATGGCAACACTGCACATGAGATTAATACAGAGAGGGAATTACTACATCATGGTCATGTGAAAGCAATTCAAAGGGCACTGATACACACATATACACAGAGTCACAACTCAAAAAGACACACACACACACGCACACACACACACACACACACACACACACACACACACACACACACACACACACACACACACACACACACACACACACACACATATACACACACTACTTTATACAACACGGATACCCTTAAGAAGGAACTGGCAGATCAATGAAGTGGGATTGGCATCATTCTCATCTAAGGAGGTGAAGAAAAATCAGGCAGCATAACAAGTGGCTAGCAGCATAAATAGTATGAGATGGAAGGAGCATAACTACTGAAAGGAAAATTTTGGGACCAGTGGTATGCAACTATGGGGATTATTTGCTGAGAAAACTTGTCAGAGAGTGATTCTGTGCCAAACCAGAATTTAAATGATATAGTTTTATTTAGCTCTGTACCTTATTGAAATCTGCCTTGTGTGATAAGCTATGGAAAGGAGGATGGAGTCTACATTCAGGCTATGGCATAATTTCAATGTTACATTGTCACACTGGCATACGTACCTATGCTTTGTCAAGAGTTGGCAGAAGAAAAGTGCCACCTGTGATGTGAAGGAAGTGATCTAAAGGAGGTATCATTCTGACAGTCAGTGCTCCTTCTGACACATTTTGACAGAACATGATAAGCCGACAAATGCTATTTTGATTAAATGAGTCCATGAGAATTTATGGACATCTCTCTTGTTACTTCGAGGCAGTCATATATGTTTGTTTTCCTTTTCTTTTGGCAACATACACAACTTACTTCCTTTTTAGTAAAGTCTGTTGTGCATAGAACATTTCTTGTACTGCATTATTGGATGATTAACATAAAAGTACTTGGTGAGCCTTTTTAAAGAAAGCTTTCTAAATTGTCTTGGCACCACACTGATAAAATCAGACAAACTTTAAAAGGAAATGCCAAGCATCAAAAAGACCTTTGTTGTTGCTGCCAGTAGGTACTGGTACTATATTCTGATACTGGAAAAAATAATGCAGTAATTATGATTTATCCATAGGCACTGATGGGTAGTGTGGTTCAGCCATGGAGGGTAAGCCCAAATGAGTAAAATAACCATGTCTGTTGCTACTATGCTATTATTTATTTTAAAATATATTGTCTCTGTGTTAAAGCTGTGTGCCATTTCACTAATTTTCTGGGTGAAACACTGGTGTAAGTGCATGGGCTGACTAAAGTATACATGCTTGTAGTGATTTGCATACTTTCAATATTTTGACTGTGTTATATGCCATTTTTTGTGGCTTTTTATTATTTGAAGGTTTTACCCCATCTTTGAGGGAAGCCAATGTGCCTATGCACTTCATGGCTCTGGGAAATGCAATTGTGTACTTTTATTAAATGTCTGGGTGGATTCTTGGGTGGTCTTACTTTTTGAGCTTGACCTGTAACAAGTTCTGGTATTTTTCAGAGCTGTGACTAATTCTTCTCATAGAGTAGCAATGCAGTCTTACTAGTTGGAACTCACTGGCTGTACTAATTCTCATTAATGCATGTCATTATATAATACAGAAGATTATAATTAGATGTCCAATCATAATCAGTTTATGTGCTCAACACTCTGAGTCAAGAAATTTATATAGAGAACAAATAATCAATAAGCAAATTTTCACATCCAAACTGACAATGCATAATACTCATTTATGACCAGGGAATCTCGATCATAATTCTTTGGTTGCATGGAGAGTTTTATCTGCTCCATGCACTATCAATTACACACAAACTGTAGGAGCTTTGAAAGTTGTATAACACTTTGCACAGCTTTTTAGTACAACCACATAGATAACTGGCAGAAGTGAGTCATCCATCTTAAGAATGAACTGCCTTAAAAGCTGTTAAATATTTCACTGTGCTGTGCTGTGTGTGTATATGTGTGTGTGTATGTGTATCTGTGTGTGAGTGTGTAAGATAATGAGTGTGTGTGTGTGTGTGTGTGTGTGTGTGTGTGTGTGTGTGTGTGTGTGTGTGTGTGTGTGTGTGTGTGTGTGTGTGTGTGTGTGTGTGTGTGTGTGTGTGTGTGTATACATACACATGCATATTTCTCAACCACTGACTTAGGAATAGCAGTATGATTTTGGTCCTCATATTCTGCCTAGCTTTTCCTAGATTTACTGATTTTTCTTTATAATGTCATACTTGTTTAAGGATATGTAGTTAATAAATAAGTCAACTAAGCTTATACAGAAGGGGTCTGTATCACATCATCAAAAACACTAATTGTCAAATCACTATTCAGCAAAACCACTTTGTCAAAATCTCACTTTATTGAACACAATGGTTGTCTATCTTAAGCAAGTTGCCTTTTTTCCCACTGTAGTGCGATCATCGAGTAGGTACAGTATATTTTGTTGGGGGGTTGTAGGGGTCAAAGACCCCCACTTTGGTTGGTTTGAAATTTTTAGAATTTTGTGATGGGCAGTATGTTGGCCAGCTGTTGTTTTTCCCTATGAAAAACTTTGATTAAATGGCCATTTGATAAAGTGAGATTTTGACAAAGTGGGTTTGCTGAATAGTGATTCAACAATTAGTGTTTTCATTGATGTGATATAGACCCATACAGATGTTCGCTTTCACTAACTGTAGTCCATGATCTAAAAATGTATTCTGAAAAATAAGAAAGTAAGCCTCTTTTCTGAACTTCCACTATAATTTTAAATGCTAATGGTGTGATTTTTAAGGCTAAGAACTTGAGGTGTGTGTGTGTGTGTGTGTGTGTGTGTGTGTGTGTGTGTGTGTGTGTGTGTGTGTGTGTGTGTGTGTGTGTATGTGTGTGTGTGTGTGTGTGTGTGTATGTGTATGCACCCCATAGATTCATTGAGAAGAAACCAATCAACAAATCAAATAAATAAAGCAGGAAGTTAGGTAAGCTGTTTGGGGGAGAATAATCTACATGACATGATTTACAGAGAAATAACCATGTCAGACAACATGCTGCAGTTCAACAGTTTGGTGGCCAGTGAAGTGAGTAGTGAAAAAATAAAAGTTGCATACTCAGCATAACAACAGATTTGTGCTGTCCTATTTTTTTATCTGGTTCAACAAATGGGACTCAGATCTGACTCGGATCAGGCCATGGCACCTTCAAATGCATGGATCCAGGGCTCTGACTCCTCCACTACCCGTAATCCCTCTCTTCCATTCTTTGAATACTGCGGATCAAGTTTGCTACGTACAGGAACAGAGTAATTCTTAAACCTATTCCCTAAAAATAGAATAGCAGTAGCATATGGTTCATACACATACATGAATATTGTTGGTTTGGAATGCACGAATCCTAGGGTGCCACCCATTCTTCAAGATGCCAAAGGTGAAATGTGAAAGGAGGGGGGATGTGTGAACCAGATGAAAAATAGGACAACAAAGATCTATCATTGTGGTGACTATGTAAAGTTCTTATCCAGTGTTGTCCATTTTCATCTGATTCAACCGCTAGGACAGATTCCCTAACTACCATTCTCTCCCTGGGTGGCATCATGGATAGAAACCTAGTGAGAGTTTTGAAACATGAGGAGAATAAATCTAAGATGACTTCCCTGCTTAGTCTAGCAGAGGTATATCAGTGTCAAGCAGGAATCAAACCAGAAGTAGATAAAAATAAGGCAGCAATTGAATTTGCCAAAAAGCAAACAAAAGAATATAAGGTGAAGGATCAGATGAGAAGTCAAGAAATGTGGAAAATGCATAAATATAGTTGCAAGTATAGAACATTTCTGGAAGAACCTCATGTTAATCAGGATTGAATGTAGGAATGGTTAAGAAAAGGTGAATTCAAACCAAAACATGAAAGGTTAATATTGGCAGCTCGAGATAATGGGTTACATACGTGTTGGTTTACCAAGTCAATTGAACATGTGGGAGAAACAGACAAATGTAGGTTTTGTAAAACAAAATTGGAAACAGTTGCGCACCTTGTTGATGGTTGTGGCATACTAATGGCAGAAAGATTGTATAATGAAAGGTATAATAATGTGACAAGACTGTTGCACCGGGGATTGTGCAAACATTATGGTACTGAAGTGTCTGAAAAACACTGGAAACGAGCCACAAAGCATCATAGAAAAAGATGAAGTCTACATCACATGGGATCACCCATTACCAACAGTTCAAAAGATAAATGCGAGAAAACCAGATATAGTGGTCCATGAAAAGAAGACAAAAGTAGCATTGATCATTGAAATTGCTACACCCAGTGACTACAGTGTCTTTTATACAGACAGAAACAGTCATAAAATATCAAGATTAGCAGGCAGAAACAAGAGCAATTTGGAAGAAAGATACCCAGACAGTTCCAATAGTAGTAGGAGCAACGGGTCTTATAAAAAATAATCTACAATCATATTTACATATGTTCCCAATACATGTAACTCCATACATTACTGGGCACATTGTGGGTGCTGTGAAGAGCACTTTTAGCTGACATCAAAGACTGAAATAATATTAATTTCATGAAATTTAATCATACTTTGACTTAGGAATTAGGTTCATTCCCGTCATGGTATTAGAACCCAAAACATTTGGAGAAATTAAAAAAAGAAGAATATTCCTTAGCACAGCAGAGCGTAAAGAACAAGATAATGATTGTATGCCCAGTTTATAATGAGGCACAAAGGTATGAATTGTAGACCATGTTGCAGCAGTGCAAATTTCATCAATTGGCAAATTCCTTTGAAAAACTGTTGAAGTTGCTACTGACCTAGCTGAATGAGCTGCAGTTTTTTTTTTTTTTGGGTGGGGGGATGTAGTCCCAGTTTTTCATAAACAAACAAAATGCAATTTGACAACCGTCTAGAAAGAGTAATCTTAGAAACACCATAGCCTAGCTTAGCTTTGGAAAAACCCACAAACAACTGGTTCGATTTTCTTTAGTTTTTTGTTCTATGAAGACAAAACCTGAGCTGTCTATGAACATCAAGTAAACACTAGGTATATTCTCCTTTGTTTAAATACAATAGGAAGAATACCAGTAAATTTATGGATTGATTTATATTGGAGTCAGATGCCACCTTATGGATGAAAGAAGGATTTGGTTGCAAATACCATACCTCATACCATACATTTTGGCCACAAAACCCAAACCGAAATATAAAAGGTGGGGGCATATCCATATTCATCAAGGATACCCACACCTCCAGGTTAGTGGCACAGCACGATGCTTCAGAGATCATCCACGTGCAACTAACAATGGGCAAAACTGCAATTCAAATTGTAGCTTGCTACAGGTCACCCATCATGTCTCAGGACCTCCATTCCACGTTCCTGGAAACACTGGGAAACTTACAGGTCCTACCAAACACCCTAATATTGGGTGATTTAAATTATCCAAACATTAACTGGAAGAACTACTCAAGTACTAACTCCCTTGCCCAACATTTCCTAGAATTTATAAACTCAAATGCCCTGGTTCAACTGGTCAACACACCCACCAGAGGTGACAACATATTGGACCTGGTCATCACCAACATGGGCGACCAGTGTTCCACACCGGAGGTCAACCCCTCACTGGTTAGATCTGACCATAAACAACTCACTTTGGATATCCACATTCCTCCCCCAACCCGGACAAGAAAACCACTGTGAAAAACTTTTCAAAAGAAAACTTCTTGTTACTTAAGACCAAGGTGGAAAGTTTCAAAGCCCCCATGTTGAAGGATAATGCTGTCCAAGCTGCAAAAATATTTACTAATGCATTCTACGGGCACCTACAAGAATGCATGGATCATGCCATCCCAAGCAAAACCAAGACTCACTCCTCCAAGAAAAGGACACCAGTCTGGTGGACTCCTGCCATAAACAAGCTATACAATAGAAGAAAGAAACTAGTACAGAAAAAAGTAAAATCCCAAGAAGGGAAGACATCCCTGATCAATATCAGCATGAAACTACGATCCCTCATAAAATCATCCAAGGCGAGCTATGAAAGAAATATTGCCAAGGACTCCAAAGATAACCACAAAGCATTCTTTAGCTATGTCAAGAATCTAAGTGGCAATGCTCAGATCTGCTCAGAGTTAGTGCAGAATGGCACAAAATAAAATACACTGACCCAACCGATATCGCCAACATCCTGGTAGACAGGTTCAGCACAAACTTCACCCCCCTCTCACCCCCAAGAAGGCCCATAACCATACCAGAAGAATGTAGAGTCCCTGAAATCACAGACACTCAGGTTAAAACAGCCCTATCTAAAGCCAAAAACACAGCATCAATGGGACTGGATGGTGTCCCAGGCTGCGTCCTACATGAGCTCAAAGATGAACTAACCCTTCACCTAAACACACTGTTCAAACTCAGCCTCTGCACAGGCTACGTACCCATAGAGTGGTGCACAGCAGCAGTTATTCTGCTCCACAAAGGTGGAGCCACAACAGACCCCGGGAACTATCACCCTATAAGCCTGACTAGCTTGGTCTGCAAGGCTATGGAGTGCATCATCATGGAACTCATTAACAGAAACATTGGGAACCTCCAAACACTGGACCCTACCCAGTTCAGCTTTGTTAGGCAGATCATGCCTCCTGTACCTGGTGGACTTCTTTGAGACAGTTACAAAGGCTATAGATGAGGGAAAGGTAGTACACACAGCCTACCTAGACTTTGCAAAGGCCTTCGACACCATTCCCCATTCTGGTATTATAGACAAGCTCACCAGCCTGAACATAAACCCCTACATCACAAGATGGGTTGCCAACTGGCTCATGGACAGAACCCACATGGTGAGAGTTGCGGGAGTTAGGTCCGACTCTAAATCGGTTACAAGTGGAGTTCCCCAGGGCTCAGTCCTAGGAGCCCTCCTGTTCGGCATATACTTCTCAGAGGTACAGGAAGCACAGGAGGACTATGGCTGACCAAGTTCACAGATGACTGCAAACTAGGGGCTATAATTGACTCTCTGGCTGACACAGACATCCTCCAAAAGGGTCTCACTGAGATGGATATCTGGTGTCAAAATCATGGCCTCAAGCTAAATGCCAAAAAGTGTATAGTTACCCCCTTTGGAAAAAACAAAGTACCCACAAACTACCACATAGGTGGAAGTACCCTAAATACGGAAGACGTAATAAGGGATCTGGGGACCCAAGTAGATAGTAATCTCAACTTTGATAATCACATTGCTAAAGTGGTTAGAAAATCCTTCTACATGGCCCACCTAATCACAAAAGGGTTCGCATCCAGATCAAAAGAAGTCATTGTACCCCTCTACTCATCACTCATCAGACCCATCATAGAGCACAACGCCCCATTTGGGATGTACCTTACAAGACACCTGCAACAGCTGGAAAGACCACAGAAGTACCTCACCAAGAGGATCACTGGCCTCAAACAGATGCTTTATGCAGCTCAACTGAAGAAATTACAGCTGTACTCAGTTGCAGACCGCCTACTCAGAGGTGATCTCTGCCTGACATACAAGGCCATGTCCAACCCAGAATTGATGGACATGCTTCACCTAAAAAAAACCTTATCCCCGTGAGCCACATGCTCTAGGGATCTAAACTTCACCACAACAATAAACAGGACATGCTGGAGGGAAAGATTCCTGTCCCAGAGACTTCCCATGGTTTGGAACAAGATCCCAATCTACATCAGGAAGAGCTCCTTGCTAACACTCTTCAAAAGAAGTCTTGACGAGTGGATGGGAAACAGAAAGTTTACCTCGGGGATCACTTCAGTGGCTCTGCTGGACAGAGGCACAGGGAACTAATCTAAGGGGGTGGCGAAAGCCAACACATTCTGGCTAGGCTTATAAATGCCTTTGGGCAGATAGCCTAGTACCTACCTATGAACCTATGAACCTAGAAGGCAGAGGAACAGAATAGGGATTTAATCCCTTGTCTATGGCCAAGAATGAGAATCTTTTCCACTTACTTCTATACTGTTTCCTGGTGCTAGTATTCTTAGAAGCTGTCAGGTATGTGTACTACTTCTTCTTCAAACCTGGCATCTCTGACCATCATTACAACTGGACAAACCAAGGGGTTAGGTTCAGGGTGTCCAGGTTTGGGAGAAGATACCCAGAAGAATGTGATAGAAGGTCTGGTCTGTGAGCCAGCATCCAGGGAGGGCATATTAAATGAGGCCATAGAAGTGAGAACTAAATCTGTCAGGCCAATAAGAGGCAATGAGGATCACTTTCATGTTGCACCTCCTGGCTTTCTGAATGAATTATATGTTTAAGGAAAAAGTAGGAAAGGTGTAAAGAAGCCACAGGAGTCAAGTGTGGACAAGAGTCCCTTGGGGACTGACCCTGTGGAGTGATGAGGGCAAAGTAACTGCTGCACTTGTTGCTCAGGTGGAAAGCAGACAGATTGCAGCAAGGCTGGCCACAGTAGCAGAATATTTTGTTTGCCACTGACGGACTGAGGCACCACCTGCGAGGGAAAAAGAATGTTTCTATTAGTCTGTCTACTAACAGACTGGAAATTCCTGGGATGTGCATTGCTATAAGAAAGCAGTGGAAAGACATCACCCATTAACACACATTCATTGCTTCCTGACATAGAGGATAAAATCTGGTCCTACCCCTGCTTATTTATGTAACAGACTACCGACATATTGTCTGTCTAAACTAAAATCACACCACCTGGAAGAGAGTCTTGAAATGTCTGCAGTGCTAAAAGGACTGCTATCATCTCTAGAACACTGATGTATAAGTTGTCCTCTAACAGTGTCCATGAACCTTGAACAGTCTTCCCTTCATAATACCCCCCCACTCTAAAGAGGACACATACATGATGACCACCGCCACCAGAGACGGAGGACAAAAGGGAAGACCTTCATAAAGAAGGTGGATGATATCCACTGCTGACATGTCTTGCATACGAAGTAAGTTGATTGAGGTACTTAGCAGGTGATGTTACTGTGACCACTGGACTAAAAACGTCCACTGAAGGGCTCTCATGTAGAAATGGGACAGAGGTATCAGGGTGATCATAGAAACCATAAGACCCAGAAGCTTTAGAATTTGATGTGTTGGTGGAAAATGGTGGTATAAGACATGGCTGGCAACCTTTTGAAGATTCAGAATTCTGGAGTATAGCAGAAAAGTCCTCTGAATCAGGGTATCCACATAGCATCCAATGAATTCTATGGACTCTTTGGAGGTCAGTAGACTCTTGGAGAAATTTACAGTAATCCCTAGATTGTGAGGTAACTGGAGTAAAGTGTCCCTTCTTTTAATAAGTAGATACTTGGTTGGAGCAGTTAGGAACCAATCATCCAAATACAGGAATACCTGGCACCCCTGCTGTCTGAGATCGGCTGTGATTACTGCCATGCATTTGGTGAACACATAGGGGGCTGTGGTAATCCTTAAGGGCAGAGCCCTGAACTGATAATGATTGGCTGTCAGCCTGAAACAGAGAAATCTCCTTTATTGCTTGTGCATCTTCACGTGATAATAAGAATCCCGGTGATCTACCGAGCACATCCATTCATCTTTCCTGAGAAGAGGTAGAATGGACTGAACTATGACCATCTGGAACTTTGTCTGCTTCACAAATAGTGAAAAAACTTGTAAAGAAATGGTAGGTACCCCACGACAATCGAAGCAAACCTCTTAAAATCAGTTGAAAAATGTACTTCTTTATTCCAACAAAAAAGTAAGCACTTTCGCGTCTCCAAGGATGCTTCTTCAGACTTTAAAACAATTACAAAACATTCAAAATCCCTTTAAATATCATTTTCTTTTTAGCAAAAGCCAATGAAAAGACTAGTAGAAATCACATGATAGGCACTCATAAAATTTCCTATAATTTCCTATAAAACTAATGCTATGCATAACCAATCCCAAAAAATATAAACATATATATATATATATATATATATATATATATATATATATATATATATATGTATATATATATATATATATATAAAATATATATATATATATATATATATATATATATATATATAGAACAGCATATGAAAAACATATGAAAATATATATATATATATATATATATATATATATATATATATATATATATATATATATATATATGATGTAGGTACTTGGGTAAACTGGAATCCTTGGGTCTTGGAGCCGAAGATCAGATCGAGTTTGGAGTCCTGAGTGGAGGGACTGAAGGGCCTGTTCTCAAGTTGACCTGTGGAGATGATGCTGAAATGACTCCTAACTGGATCTGCTATGGAAAATACCTCTACATCATTATATCAATGCTGGCTCCAGTAAGGCTTTTCAAAGAACAGGCAGACCTGGCTGAAGAAGCTACTGAAGAAGCCCATAAAAGTCTTCATTCATGTAGTAGAGGAGAGTACAAATCTGGGCTAACTGGATCTGGAGAGAACCTCAACTGAGGAGAAGGTGGTCAAATCCATCCAGGCTTCAGATCCGAGGGCTTAGAAATTTTAGTTGCTGGACGCAGGGTGGTTGTCGGGTCAGGACATTTTTATGAGATTTATCAATAGCTTCTTAGGATTCTTGCTTCCCTGGTGTATAGGACTATCCTTTTCCTTTCCTTTTTACATTTTTGAAGAGGTTGTGGAGGAAGATCGCGGCTGAGCTAGCAACAATCCTTTTAATATCAATTTGTCTTTCCCACTGTAAAGTGCCTTATGTCCAAAAGAGGCACAAGCCTCCCAGCTAGTGTCTAAGTGGGCTGCTCCCAAGCATTAGACATGCAGAGTATGTGGGTCATGTGGATGTTCTTGTGGCCACAGTTGAAACACTTCAGACATCCTAAAAAGAAGACAAAGAAGAAGAAGAAAAACACTGCACATAATAAGATAGGTATGAAAGGGGGTCCCAAAGGGCAAAACCTTAACTACAATAACAAGTAGAATAACAAATCTTAACATAAGACCTATAAGAGGTTTGACTAAATACCTATAAATCTGAAAATTATTGCTGCAGTAGCATTGTCGCCTCACAGTAAGATGCTGTCCGGTTCGATTCCCAGCTAGAGTGTCTTCTGCGTGGAGATATGCGTGAATGGGCGTACCTTCGTTGAAGGTTGTGTGTCAGGCCTGGCAAGCTGGTACGTAAAAATCAACTGCCAATCATTAGCGGACCGGAGTTCCTCTGTGGCGACCCCTAATCAGGAAAAGCCAAAAGACACAAAAATATGTATATTTTACACAAAAACATTAAAGGTAGGGGGAAAAGGAAACAGACCTAAGTCTAATATCAAAAAATTAAGCTTGACTTATCATCACACAAAGAAGAAGGAGATCAGAGCCCTGAATTAACATGACCGTTCAATCGAACAGCAAATTAAATCTGAGGTATTAAGAGTTTGGAACAGAAGACTTATGGGTAGGGGAGGAGTCAGAGCTCTGGATCCATGCATTAGAAGGTGCTGAGGCCAGATCCACATCCCATCAGTTGAATGAGATGAAAATGGACAACATCAGCTCCAGAAGCTTTCTGGTTTTAGATTTCTGGTAAGGAATCATTATAAAAGTTAGGATAGTGGGAGTGTAATCTGGCATGGCAAGGTGGGTAAAAATCTGGCTGACTTCAAAAACACAAGGATGGTTGTTAAAAATGAAGTATAAGGGGAAAGGGAAGTATCCACAGAATGCTCTTTTTGCTGGGGAAGGTATTCCATCATGTGTTGGAATCAGACATCATCAGAGGAAGAGAGAACAGAATAAATCTGTTCATGAATGACATTAAAATCATGGAAATGGTGTAGCAAGTAGTTTAAAGACAAATATTAGGAAGCTAGTGTAATGGAAAATGAATGGGAGAGTCCAGTTGTGTAAGTAAACTTACATGACATTAGATGTTTGAATAATCACTGCAGTGGCCTAAGTTATATGGGGTTATACTTTGCCAAGGATATATATCTGGCTATCTTCCAAAGATTCACGGCACCTTCCATATCCCCAAACTATATGCCAGCTCAAGCTAAGCTGATTAAAATACACGTTTTGATGCCAAGCCCTTTACAGCTTTCATGCCAAAAGAGATGGGGAGGCTGAAGCCCTGAGAAGGACAATACTAAGAAAATACTCCTAAATGTCCACACCCTGATATACAAAACATGCAAAAATAAGGGGATAGACAGAGGGGCCAGCTACTGCAACAATAATCATTCAAAAATCTACTGTTATTGTAAGCTAACTTACACAGCTGTACTGTATTCTTCATATGGGTCTCTGCTGCAGTAGCCTAAGCAACTGGGTTGATTAACATGATTAGAAGGAGGAAGAATGAGGATCCAGAAGCTCCTGGAGAATGTTCATAGCAGACCCTGTCCTAGACCTGGTGAAAGAATCTAATTTACAGTTCATTGTAAAAGCGTGCACAGAGGACCAAGTTGCTGCTTCATGTCTAGAATCCAACCCATGTTTTGAGACAGGTTGTCATTTTTTTCTTACATTCACAAGAAATGAACAGCTGATCAGAAGTTTTGAAGATGTTGTTCTGTGAAGATAGTACCTGAGCTGCCTGTGGACATCCAAGATTTGGAGTATCCTTTCTCTCTCGTTTTTAAGTTCTGGGAAGAGGAGAAGGAGATGGATAGTTTGGCTTAAGGTAAACTTGGATACCACTACAGACATACATGAACGATTAGTTAATAGGTAAACCCTATCGTTGTGAAAAATTAGATAAGGTTGACCCAACATGAGAGCTTGTAACTCAGGTACCCTTCTTGCAGAGATCAGGAGAAGTTCGAAATGTGGCTTACCAAATTCGCAGATAACTGCAAACTAGATGCAATAATTGAGTCTCCTAATGATGTTAACATATTACAAAAGTGGCTAATGCAGACTAATGATTGGTGCCAGAGTCATGGTCTAAAACTAAATGCAAAGAAGTGTGTCATTATCTCCTTTGGCAAAGAAGTGGCCTCTGCAAATTACAGTATAGCTAGCAACCCTCTAAGCTCAAACACAGTGGTAACAGACTTGGGAACACACATTGATAGCTATTTAAACTTCAATCACCATGTCTCCACAGTAGTAAGGAAAGCCTTCTAGGTTGTGCATCTCATAAATAAGGGCATCACATCCAAGACTAAGGATGTTATAACTCCTTTATACTTGATCTTCATCAGACCACGAATTGAGTTAAATGCTCCCTTTTTCATGTACTTCACCAGACACCTGTAACAACTAGAGACCACAGAGGTTTCTAACCAAGAAACTTGAGGGCCTCCAAAACATGACCTACACAGAAAGATTGAAGGCCATGTCTCTGTACTCTGTATCCTACAGGCTGCTGAGAGGTGACCTGTGCCTGGCTTAGAGAGCAATCCCTAACCCTGCCTTAATGGAAATGCTGCATGTCCAGAAATCAAATGGGACAAGAGTACCTTGCTGCAGAGATCTCAACCTAGCCTGTGACATAAACAGAACATGTTGGAGAGACAGATATGTGTCCCAGAGATTGCCTCTCCCTTGGAATAAACTCCAACTTCATATGAAGCAGAGCTCCTCAATGACTCTATTTAAGCACAACCTTGACAATTGGATGGGAGACTGCAGATTCACCCTGAGGGTGGCACTGATGTCCCTCATGGACAGGGGCAGTCAGTGCTAATCACTGATTCACTCTAACAATAACCATCTAACCATGGTCAATTATGGAACAAGGGTATTACATGGCTAGGTTTGTTAAGGCCCTAGAACCATTAGCCTAGTACCGTCCTATGAACCTATAAGATTGTTCTCCATGTCAAAAACCTCAAATGTGCCTGATGAGTTGGTTCATGAGGTGCAAGAGTTAATTTTCCTAACACTAAATTAAGATCACAAGGTGGAACTACTTGTTTTCTTGGAGGCTTGGTATGAAACAACCCTTTCAAAGACATTTTTGCATGAGACTGCATTGAATGAGGGAGATTCTTGGGCAGCCATGCTGAAATGTCTGACAAGTGAACCTTGACTGAGGAATATGACAGGCCATAGGATAGTAACATACAAAATAATGCAGAACCAGAGAAAACCTAACCATAGGTAGGTGATGGATTTTTTTTATGATTTTCTAATAGCAGGTTTTCTTGCCTCCATTAGTACCTGCTGCACATCCTCAAAACAAAAGGTGCCTAAAAGGCACGCAAATTCTGTCATCCACGCCATCGCTTGTAGTTGCTTGGTGTTAGAATGTAGCAAAAACCTCTTTTCTTGTGTGAGTAAATCTAGTCTATAAAGAAGCTTGTAGCAATTGCCCCTGGACATTTCCAAAAGAAGGGAGAACCATTGTTGCCTGGGCCAGAACTGAGTCACCACAGTGATCTTTGGGGAGTCCTTCTGAATCTTCAGAATGACCATGGATACTAGTGGAAATGGTGGGAAAGCATACAGGAACATTCCTTTCCAAGGAAACGAAAATTAATCTATCTTCCAGGCCTTCTTGCATGGAGTCCTGGAACAGAATTTTGCCAACTGATTATTATGAGTGCAGGGAAAAAGATCTATTTTGGGTGTTCTTCACAGTTGCATCGAATCTTGGAAGACTTTCTGATTCATTTTCCATTTACGAGGATCAGTCCTGTTCCTGCTCAGTTTGTCTGCCACACATATTTGGTCCAATGGTACGTAAGATGCCTGTAGAGTGAGTGAGAGTGAAGAAATGGAGCAAGAGGAAGCACCTTGATTCCCATGAGGAATCTATCACTGAGGACACTGATTGCAATGAGGGGAAAAGGTCCCCACAGTCTCCCCCAGACAACATCTCATTTGGAGACATTCTCAAAATCCTCAAGCAGTGGGGAGACTGAAAGTCCTCTAACCATTCTGAGGAATCTGTGTTCTTGCAGGCCTTCCATGCCCGGCCATCTAATTCCTGGGTAACCCCACCTGTGGATAAGCTTATTAAGCTGATCATGCAGCATGACTGGAAGGCCCCAGACAATGTAGAACCTGTCCCCCGGATGGCCGGACAAAATTCTATCCACCCCTGAAGACCAGGCCAACTGGTCCAAGCAGTTGATGGTTGATTCCATGGTCATGGTGGTGGCCACCAAGAGGGAACTGGCAGAAGATAGTTCCACTGTTCATCCTCTGAACAGGGAGTCTCAGGCCATGGACAGACTAGGGAAGTGGATCTATGCTTCAGCAACCTTTGCCATTCAGTCGCTGAACTATCTGGCACACTTAACTCACCTCAAAAGAGACCTAATCTCCGAAATGTCTTCCTCTTTGGTGGGGGTACTGCCTGATGAGGTGCGTGACACTGTCACGTCACAGCTAGCTACCCTTGAATCTATTTTGAACTACTCAATGCATTTGATATATCACACCACCGAGGGGGCAGCTCGAGTTGCCACATCAGACATTGTCATGAGACACCATGCTTTGATGTGTTTGTGTGATTTCGCAGACCCCTTTTAATCTTCCTTCATCAATGTGCCTGTCTACGAATCTGCACTTTTTGGTCCCAAAGTATGAGACACACTAGCACAAAGTGAGAAAGTTAGAAAGACCTTCTCTGCTGTGGGCATGCGTTTTTCCAACCCCCAGATGTCCTACTCCAGGAACCAGAGGGGAGGAAAATTGTGGTTCAAGAAATCCCAAGGATCTTTTCATGACACTCGTGGTGAGCAATCTCCCCCAGGGCAGAGGGGGCAACTCATCTGGAAGATGCCCCTTTCAGGGTAGAGGTGGGTCCACGTAACCAGGGCGATAGAGATTCCTTCTTTGGCCAACCCTACCAGCGCTCCTGAGCAGTGACCCGATTGTTTTCCTCTGGAAGCAGTCGGGGGTCATTTTTCTCTGCACCTACCAGCCTGGCAACTTATTATTACCGATGTCTGGGTGCAGAGAATAATATCCAGTGGCTACCGGATACCATTCGATTTAAATCCCAGACCCGTCAAACGAATCCCTGATGCACCACCCAGTCAGAGGGAGGTAGCAGCTTAAGAAATAGAAAAGCTGCTAAGAAAAAGAGTCATCCAACCAGTCCCACCAGACCAGAGAGGATCCGTGTTTTACTCAAGGTTCTTTTGAGTGCCAAAAAAGACAGGGAACTGGAGACCAATCCTGGATCTCAGCCTATTGAACCAATTTATCAAACCTCAAAAATTCTGGATGGTCACGGTACAGTCTATTCTCCCCTTTCTAGGGAGGGACAACTAGATGTGCTCTATAGACCTCCAGGATGCATATTACCACATGAAGATGGATCACCACTCCCACAGATTTCTCCACTTCCGGCTGAGAGACAATCACTACCAGTTCAGGGCTCTGCCATTCGGTCTCTCGACAGCCCCCCAAGTGTTCACCAAATGTATGGCAGTTGTAGTAGCTCATCTTCGACTACAAGGATTCCAGGTGTTTCCGTATCTAGATGATTGGCTCCTTACCTCCCTGACCAGGAATCTTTTAATCCGCAACCTCTCTTACACTCAAGGTCTCCCTCTCTACTTGGGGATTACAATCAATAAGGACAAATCTCAAATGCCCCCAACTAAAACACTGGAATTCATAGGAGCAGTTTTCGACACAACATCCTGTCAAGCTTCCCCCTCCTCACAGGCTTTCGAAAATAAGACACCAAATCCAACCCCTTCTTCCACAGACCTTTGTGTCTTGCACTGCAACTCTTAGGCTCCATGGCAGCTGCCATTACTCTAGTACCACTGGCAAGGCAGCACATGAGAATACTACAGTGGCTCCTTTCTTCACAATGGTCGATCTTAACCCACCCACTCGACCACATGATACGTCTTACAAACCTTTGCAAAAAAGAAATGCTATGGTGAATGAAGTAAAAATCGAATCTTTGGTGTTTACCGTTCTGTCTCACCCAGCCCACAACCACGTTGATCATGGACACTTCCCTGTTAGGGTGGGGGTGGGGGGGAATTTCCAGGGAAAGATGGTCCAAGGCACCTTTGTCCCCATAGAGGCCAGTTTGCACATAAATGTCTTGAAACTGAGGACAGTTCTCTTAGCGTTGCAAGTGTCTCATACATCCCTCCCTTCTGGGACCATTGCAATTCATTTGGGCAACATGTCATTCGTCTGGTATATCAAGAAGCAAGGCGAAACCAGGTTTTACCCACTGTGTCAGGAAGCCATGACGATTTGGCACTGGGTGATATCTTCCAACCGTTTTCTTATAGCAACGCACATTCCCAGGAGTTCCAACCTTATTGCGGACAATCTGAGCAGGAACATCCTGATGCCTCATGAGTGATCCCTCAATCCTCTAATAGCGGATTGGATTTTCCACTGCTGGGGCAAGCCTTGTTGCAATCTGTTTGCTTCTCCCTTAAACAACAAATTTAGAAGCTACTTTGCCCTGATTCCCCCTCAGGGGGAACCCCTGAGGGACACTCTAATAACCGATTGGCCCCTGGGTCTACTGCATGACTTTACCCCGTTTTCCCTCATCCCGAAATTCCTCAAAAAAGCTCAGAGGTTTAGAAGAAAAGTGATCCTCATTGCCCCTTATTGGCCCCATCAAGTCTGGTTCCCATTCATATGGCCTCATCTGATTCACAGCCCGTGGATTCTGGATCATTCCCAAGGTCTGCTGTCTCACCCTCAGGGACTGATTCACCCCAATCTCCACAGCCTCAAGCTCACAGCTTGGTTTCTCCACTTCCAATGATTGCCAGGCTGCTTGATATCTCATCTCTCATTCGTGAAATTCTTCTGGCTTCACACAAACCTTCCACCATGAAAGTTTATTCTAGTAAACGGACTAAGTTCTCTATTTGGGCCAAAGATCATAACTTAGATCCTTTCTCTATGCCTATTCAAAAGATCCTACAATACCTGATGAGTCTTCTACATGCAGGAGCCTTAGCATCGACAATCACTGTACATTTAGCATCTATTGCAAATTTTCATAATGGATTTGATAATTCTTCTGTTATGTCACACCACTTGTGCAAGACCTTTTTGAAAGGAGTATTACATGTTAAACCTCCTGTCAAGCCCCCTATAGAACCATGGGACTTGACCTTGGTACTTCAATCAGTAACAGGCCCTCCCTTCAAGCTTTTTGATTCTTGTGATATAAAATTGTTGTCATGGAAGACTCAACTTCTAGTAGCACTTACCTCAGCAAGAAGAGTATCTGAGTTGCAGGCCTTGTGTGTCAAGAGACCTTACTTGAACTTCCACAGTGATAGAGTATCCCTTCATACTGATCCTTCTTTCTTGCCCAAGGTCATTTCTGTTTTTTCCATTAACCAGTCTACTGACCTGCCAGTTTTCTTCCCTCAGCATTCTAACAGAGGGGAGTATCTGTTGCACACCCTTGATGTTCATAGGCAGCTTTGTTGTTATTCAGACAAGACTATATCTTTCAAGAAAATGGATCAATTGTTTGTGGCCTTTGCAGGACCCAGATTGGGTAGACCTGTTTCCAAACTGACTCTATCCTCCTGGTTTAGAAATGTCATTACTTTTATCTACCATCAGAATAAGCTCTCTTTACCTTCCAGAATAAAGGCTCATTCTACTAGATTGATGGCTACTTTTGTGGCTTTTCATTCTAGAGCCTCTATGGCTGATATCTGCATAGCAGCCACTTGGGCAAGACCTCATACTTTTATCACTCATTACAAATTGGATTAGGCCTCCAGGGGATGAGCATCTTTTGGTTCTATGGTGCTCAGGAATATCCTTCCTTTGGGACACCCAGGACTCAAGTAGCTGGGGTCTCGGTCCTAGCAGTAAGAAATGAATAAAAATTTACAACATCAGATAAAGAAGTTATGTCTTACCATAACATTCCATCTGTGTTGTAGATCTTTATTCATTCATTACTTCCCACTCTCCTTCCCCCTGCCTGGACTCCTGGTGGACTTTAGAAATTCCTGGTTAAGGTATTTGCTCAGACAGAGCCTCCTTCTGGTTTCTCTTACTATCTCTATAATATTGGGGCAGGCAAACTCGATCTGGAGAGACTATGAGAGGGGCATTATGAGTAGGTCTTAGCTGAGAGTTTTTGGCTGGCGCAAGCTTGGAAACGGCCATGTCGGTTCCGAGGATCGAACCAAAGTCCTAACAGTAATGAATGAATAGAGATCTACAACACAGATGGAATGTTATGGTAAGACATAACTTCTTTTTACTTCCTGCCATAGCTGTCTGTCATTAGCCATAGCTTAGAGCCTCTTCCTGATGTTTCTTGTTTAGTTTTCCACAGGTTATACCCAAATTATTCTTCAGATTAAGGCCCTGTAAGCTGGGAAACCTTAGTATGACTGATTGACGTGTGTAGATGAGATCATGGTTTGCCAGAGTGACATCATCTTAACAGCTGTGTAGAGCTTTTTTGATATGGTTATCTACTGCCCCACCCAGTTCCCAGTGTGCATTACATATGCACATATCAATGAATTAGTGTTCTTTATATCTACCATGCACTGATAGTCCTTAGCCATAAACCCCATCCCTCTACCCAGGATAGATTTGCCAGTAAGATGCTACTGCTTCCTATCTCCATGTCAAACTCCCCACTGATCAATTTTGCTAACTGAACACTAATTGCTTTGATTGCAGTAAGGATCCTTCCTCTGTACCATGCATCCATCTGGCAACCTGACTATTGTGGATGTTTTTGACTACTATTTTGAGTTAATAGTGTGATGCTTTGTGTGTTTTACATGACAAAGCATGTCAGCCTGGGGTGAGAAAAAGAAGTTATGTCTTACTATAATTTTCCATCTGTGTTGTTGATCTTCTTCCATTCATCACTGATGGGTTCGGTTCTGAGCCTGTCGGAACCATGTCAGCCTAAAACCAAGCTCGCGTATACCAAAAACTCTTGAGCTAAGCTGCTACCCACAACGCCCTTCTCCCTGTTTCCTCAGATTGAGTTTGCATAAGACATATAAAAGTAAAGCAGAGGCCATTTCTGCGCAAAAAACCCTAAAACACCACAAGGACCCTTGAGATCCACCAGGAGCCTTTAGTGGAGGAGGGAAGGTGGCATGTGATGAATGGAAGAAGATCAACAACACAGACGGAATGTTATGGTAAGACATAACTTCTTTATCTGATGTTGTTAATCTTCTTTCCATTCATCACTGATGGGACAGAATCCCAAGCTACCTGAGAAACCTGGGTGGCCCTTATGGAAGAACATTCCTGAGCACCACCGAGCCAAAGGCCGCTGTTCCCCTGGAGACCATATCCAACTTGTAATGTTTGATAAAAGTGTGTGGTTTAGCCCAAATGGCTGCTGAGCAAATGCAGTCCATAGAGGCTCTGGAATGAAAAGCTACAGAAGTTGCTATAGCTCTAGATGAATGTGCTTTGATATTGTGAGGTCTAGGTTCATTTGTACGTGAGTATGAATAGGAAATACAATCTCTGAGCCATTTTGATAAAGTGACTTTTGACACAGCATATCCCATCTTTGGGACAGAGAAGGAAATAAAAAGTTGATCTGTCTTGCATATAGATTTAGTCCTGTCTAGGTAAAAACGTAGTTGTCTATGCACATCCAAGGAGTGTAGGCAGTATTCTCCTTTATTGGAATAGTTCAGGAAAAACATTGGGAGCTCGATGGATTGGTTCACAGAAAAATCAGAAACCACTTTGGGGAGAAAAGATGGATTAGTACGTAGAGATACTCTGCCTTTATGAAATATCAGGTATGGTTTCTTGATGCATAAGGCCTGTAATTCTGAGATCTGTCTAGCTGAAGTGATAGCTACCAAAAGGAGAGATTTCCATGAGAGAAATTTGAGATCACATTTGGCAGCAGGCTCAAAGGGGGGGTTGAGAAAGAGACTGCAGTACTAGAGAGATTCCACATCTCTAAGGGACGTCTAATTGAAGGTCTGCTGTGAAACACTCCTTTGAGAAAGGATTTGCACAGGTGAATGGACATAATTGGGATGCCCTGTACTCCATTAAAAAAATTGGAAATTGCTGCTAAATGGACTCGTATGGTAGAGGCTGAGGCTCTGTTTTCAAAGAACCCAGAAAGGTATTGAAGGATGACAGAAACCGGGGCTGAGAAGGGATCTAGCATCCGTTCTTTAGACCAAAGAGAAAACCTTTTCCATTTATCTCTGTAAAGTTTTCTGGTGGATGGTTTATGGGAGGCCAGAATAATGTTGTAAACAAGTGAGGAAATAGCTTCCTGCCTGGTGACTAACAGAAGTGGAGAAACCAAGCTGCCAACTTGAGAGTGGACAGATTTGGCTGAGTCAACTTTGGGGGTGAGAAATTAAGTCTGGATGAGTTTCCAGGAACCATGGAGGCTGTAACAGATGAGGCCGGAGGAAGGGGAACCACACTTGACAAGGTCAGAATGGGGCAATGAGGATCACCTTGCATCTCAACTGAGTGGCTTTCTTTTAGAATAGAGGTATTAAGGGAATAGGAGGATAAGCATAGAGGAGACCCATGGGTCAATCATGAGTCAGAACGTCTCTCAGGGACTCCCCCTCTGGGGAAAGAGGGCAAAGTAGCTGCTGCATTTGTTGTTTGAAGGGGAGGTGAAGAGGTCGCAGCAGGGCTGGCCCCATCAGCTGAAAATTTCTGCTGTCACTTTGGGATTGAGAGACCACTTGTGTGGAAGGAGAATGCATCTGCTCAACCTGTCCACAATCAAGCTGGAACTCCCTGGGATGTGCATTGCTATAAGTAAGCAGCCAGAAGCTATCACCCAGTGCCAAATTCTCATGGGCTCTCGTCATAGAGGGTAGGATTTGGTTCTTCCTTGTTTGTTGATGTACCAGACTACTGACATATTGTCTGACTGAATTGCAATCATTCCAGTGGGGGGGAGAAGCAGATGTGATGCCTGCAACACTAATAGCACCGCTCTTAACTCCAGAACATTGATCTGCAGATTGGCCTCTAAGCTCGACCACATGCCTTGGACTGTCTTTCCCTGAAAATGCCCCCCCCCACCATATCAGAGAAGCATTCGTGGTCACAGTGGCATTGGGTTGAGGGGTCTGAAAAGGGCGACACCAAAGTTCTGCATCTGGCCTCATCCACCAGAGTTCTTGCTTGCAAGATCTGGTTATGAGCACCTGTGAGTTTACGGGATGATGATTTGGAAACCACTGGGGCAATAGGAGCCATTGTAACAGTCTCATGTGTAAACTTGCCAGAGGAACTATTGGAATGGCTGCAACCATTGACCCCAGAGTCTGGAGAACTTTCCTTGCTGATACCTTTTTTGACAGAGT
The DNA here is from genome assembly GCF_019279795.1 of Protopterus annectens. Taxonomy (NCBI): domain Eukaryota; kingdom Metazoa; phylum Chordata; order Ceratodontiformes; family Protopteridae; genus Protopterus; species Protopterus annectens. The sequence goes on along the minus strand of NC_056737.1, from coordinate 449,745,713 downwards.
GTCACACTCACTTGTGATCTTAACCTCTGAAATCTGTGAGCCGGTAGAGATATCAGGCAGGATCGGCTATCAAAAACTACCCCTATAAATTCCAGCTGTTGGGTAGGTTCTAAGTTGGATTTCTCCCAGTGTATCATGATGCCTAGGGACTCCGCTAGTGAAAGGGTGTATCAGAGGGCCATAGCCAGAAGACACTTAGTGGGGGTGGAGAGGAGCCAATCGTCTAAATATGGAAACACCTGGAATCCTTGAAGTCTCAGATGGGCTGTCACCACTGCTAGACATTTCTTGAACACTCTGGGGGCCATCAAGAGACTGAATGGCAGGGCTCAAAACTAGTAATGATTGGGTCCTAGCCAGAAGCGAAGGAGACTCCTGGAGCATTTGTCCATTTTGATGTGGTAATATGCATTCCAGCGGTCTATCGAGCACATCCAAACATCATCCCGTAAAAATGGGAGAATGGATTGAATAGTGACCATGCAGAACTTGGTTTGTACAACTGATTTGTTTAAATGGCTGAGATCCAGATTGGGTCTCCAGTCCCCGGTCTTCTTTGGCACTAAAAAGAATCTTGAGTAAAAACCAGATCTGCATTGGTCTGGAGGGACTAGATGGATGACTCTTTTTTGACACAGCTTTCTTATCTCTGAAGTCACTTCTTCCCTTTGGTTGGGTAGAACATCAGGAAGGTTCTTTGTAGATTTTGGATGGGAGGTTAGAAGGATATAGTAGCCTCTGGAGATTATTCTCTGCACCCATAGATCATTTGTAATAGATCGCCAGGCAGTTTGGTGCAGAGAAAAATGAGTCCCGACTGCTTCCAGAGAAAAACAATCAGGCAACGCTTCAGAAACATTGATAAGACTATCCAGAGAAGGATTCCCTGGAGTCTTGGTTTCGGGGACCCCCTCTGCCTCTAAAGGGGCATCTTCCACCTTTGGAACCCCCTCTGCCTCTGGGGGAATACTCACCACATGTGTTACGGAAAGGACCCTGAGATTTCTTGTGCCAGATTTTCCCACTTCTCTGGTTCCTGGAAAAAAAATGTTGAAGCTTGGAAAAATGTAGCCCAATGGCAGACAGAGTCTTTTCTTCTTGCTCACACCTGGCCAGCTTGTCCTTCATTTTTGAACCAAATAAGGAAGATGGTTCAATAGGGGCATTCAAAAAGGAGGACTTAAAGGAGTCCGCAAGGTCAGAGATGTGCATCCAGGCATGACACCTCATGACTATGCCTGCACCTGCAACTGTAGCCGCCCCTTCAGTTGCATGGAGGAGCAGCCTCATGGAGGAATTGGAAATAGATTCAAGGGTGGCAAGTTGAGAGGCAACCTTGTCCCATGCCCCCATCAGAAACTTGACCCATGCAGTGCTCCAGAAAGTTTGGTAATCAAATCTATTTGGAGCCTTGTGAAATATGCCAAGTAGTTCAGGAACCTGACAGCAAAGGTCAATGAAGCAAAAACTTACTTCCCCAACTTTTCCACAGCCCAGGACTCTCTGTTGGGTGGGTGAACAGTAGGACTTTCTTCCACTAGATCCTTTTTAATGGCCACCGCCACCACCACCATAGTATAAACTGGCAAACCTCTGGACCAGTGTGGATGCTCTTCCGGGGTGGAAATAATCTTGTCAGGTCTCCGGGGAATGGCCTCATTAGAGTCACAGTTCTGCCAAGCACACTACATGATGAGCTGGATTAACTCATTGGCAGGTGGGGTCACCCAAGAGGTAGAAGGCCAGGAGTAAAAAGCCTGCAGGTAGACGGACTCCTCTGAGGAAGGGTTAGAGGGCTTCCAGCCACCCCTCTGGTTTAATATTTCCAGGATGTCTCCAAAGGAGACATCATCCGGGGATGACCATAGGGACTCCTCCCCATCATCGTAGTCCGTGTCTTCTGTCAAAGAATCTTCAAGAGAGTCAATGAGCTTCCTCTTGCATGCCCTCTTCCGAGGAAGTTCTTCAGTGGGGATATCTGAGGAAAACTCGGAAGGATGGGTACCCCAAACTGGGGTTTCCTGAGGCTGCTCCTCATGGTGTCCCAGGGAGGTGGTTCATGGTAGCTGTAGCTCAGAAGGAGCAGGGTGAAGTTCCGACATTGGAGGGGCACTTCCCGAAACAAGCACCCTCTTCATCTCCCAAAAAGCAGGCCCATCTGACAAGGAGTGGGAGCCTGTAACAGAGAAGGACAACCTCTAAACCAGAGTCACACCCAGCTCCATCAGACCAGCTCCTGGGGATGGAGCCTCAAGCAGGATTGGCACAGATGTTATCCCCGGATCCGAGGATGGAACCTTGGAACCATGCCCTGGACCAAGGCCTCCACCCCCCAACCATGAGTCTGAGGAAGGGATGGTTCTGTTGGAACTGAGAACCAAAGGGGTGGCCTCAAATCCTCAGTGACAGTCACTGTTGGTGCTGAGGAGCGAGGTTCCACAAAGGACATCAGAGCAACGGGCTTCAGAACCACCGGATCCAAAGGAGGAGTATACATCACAGTCCTGGGAGAGATCGACCCAAATCCCAGAGGGGGATGAGTCTTAGGAACATTTGGTATCCCTCTGGCCATCAGCAGCTGATCCAACAGGTGCACCACATCAAGTTTGGATAGACTCCTGGTGGACCTCGTGGACACTCCTAAAGGGGAGTCAGGTTGGTCCGAAAAGGGACTGTACATCTGACCCAGGAGCAGATCCAAGGAAGGGGGGTATCAGGTCCGTGGTGTCTGAGCTAGTGACACTGTAGTCTCTAATTTGGAGACAGGTAGTAAAGGAATCAGTGGAGAAGAAAAAGGACTCAGTGCTGAAGAGGCACTCGATGTCATTGATTCCAAAGAGATTGCATGGGTCGGAACTATTTTCGGTGTGGTCAAAGGCAAAGTCAGTGCTGTAGCCGTAGTTGAAAGCAAGGTCAGTGCTGTAGCTGAAGTGAAAGGTAAGGTCGGTGCCATAGCTGAACTGGAAGGCAAGGTGGGTACCATAGCGGTCAATGCCGATGGTGGCACCAACGTCAAAAATTTGGTGATGTCCATGGCTTGAGTCAGTGCAGCAATCAGAGCAGAGCTCGGAACAGTAGTAGTAGTCAGAGCTGAAGTAGCAATTCTATGCTCCGAGGAAGTTTTGTGGGCCTTATGTTTGTGTGTCTTACTGTTATCACCAGCTGGTGAAAAGGGATCAGAATGGGAACATTTCTTGTCCTTTATTGGAGTGGTTGAGACCTGCGACACAGAAAGGGCCTCTGAGAAAGGAGAAGCAAGAAGGCCTTTCAGAATCAATTTATTTTTCCTTTCATTCAGCTTCCACTGACTGAAACTTTGACAAATTTGGCAAGGGGTTTAACACAGAGGTGAGAACCCTCCAGTCAATAAACACAGTCATCATGTGAGTCACTGTTTGGGAGTTTACCATTGCAAGAGGTGCAATGTTTAAACCCTGAAGTCCATTTTTTGTCAGACATTTCCACACACACAAAAATAGTTAACAAAAATACTAAACACCTAAAAAGGCAAGAAAAGGAAGAAGAAAGAGAAAGAAGATACCAACGATGGTATCAAGCAATACCACAAGGGTAAGGAGAGGGCGTACCAACAATGGTAAAAGAATTACCCAATGGGTAGAGCTAGTTGGAAAGATACAATACCAGTAGAAAGAGTGAAATATAAGGGAAAAAAATACAAACGTATCAAGAAAAATAACACAGCTTGAGAGCTTGGTGAAACGCTGCTATATTGCTACGCAGCAAATGAGATCTGAGGTAACAGGGAGAAGGGCATTGTGGGTAGCAGCTTAGCTCGAGAGTTTTTGGTGTACGTGAGCTTGGTATTAGGCCAACATGGTTCTGAGGGGCTTGGAACCGAACCCATTAGTGATGAATGGAAAGAAGATTAACAACATCACATTTTCAGTTATACAGGAAGTGATGTGTAACATGAATAACAGTGTACACTGAGTTTCTATTACTCTTACACGTGCACATATATGCCAGTTATATCATCTATAATCAAGGACTTAATTATTCTTATGAGACTGTCATTACAGCGAAAAGTCATTACTGCATCCAAATAGAGAAAATCATAAGATAAATTTTACAAGCTAGCAGTATCTTACCAGTTTGTTTTAATTACTTTTAGAATTATCAGTTCCTGTCAGCTTGGGATGATGTGGTTGATAGACCAGGCTGTTTTGCCAGGGATGGTCTTCACCTGCCACCTCTAGGCTTTTGGTTACTGGCTAAGGCACTTGTCTCCCCCATAGTCCCTTTTTTAAGCAAAGTCTCAAGAACAAAATATCTGATGTGAAAATATCACTCACAAATAAATTAAGGGTTATGCTGCTAAATGCTGAGAGTTTAAATCAGAAACTGCATTCTCTGGAAGCACTCCTTTCCCCAGAGGATGTTGACATCTGCGCAGTCTCAGAAACTTGGTTCAGGCCCACAGAGAAAACTCCATGGAGTTACTCCACATTCAACTAACTGTGGGTAAGACCCCCCTTTTTAAGTCATCATTAGCTATAGGCACTCTTCAATGAACCAAGATACCCACTCTGTTTATTTGGACCTACTTGAGTCAATCAAATTACAAACAAACACTCTAGTCATGTGTGATTTTAACTATCCTTCAATTAACTGGGAAACTTATACAAGTACCATTATGCTCACACAAAAACTCCAGGATTTTGTCAACACTAATGCCCTGGAACAAATAGTATGCAACCACACAAGGGGATCAAATATTTTCTACCTGGTCTTCACCAACATGGGTGACAGTTGCACCACCACAAGTATAAGACCCTCATTGGTTAAATCTGATCACAGATCAGTCACATTTGAAGTAGCTATAACACCTGAACCCCTCTTAGGTGAAATCAGGCTAAACAATTTCACCAAAGCTAATTATACCCTCCTAAGGGATGGCATAAATAATTTCCAAGCTGCTGTTCCCACAGATGACATTGACAACTACACTAAGGTATACACAAATGCCCTGTACAAACACTTACACAAATGTATTGACACAGCTGTACCTAATAGGATCAAAACAAGATCTTCAAGAAAAAAAACAAGCATCCCTGGTGGACACCTAGTATTAATAAGTTATACAACAAGATTCAGAGGTGGCTGTCTAAGAAAAAACAAAGAGGTCTCAGCACTGGAAGAACACCATCCTCTTCTTGAGCAATCAAATAAAACAACTTCTAAAATCCTCTAAGGGAACTTCAAAAAAAAATTAGCAACCACAGCTAAGGATAACCGTAAGGCATTCTACAGCTATATCTGTAACCTAAAAGGTAGGACCCAGACGTGTGCAGAACTAGCTGTGGATGGCATCACACACATTGATCCTGCAAAAATAGCTAACCTATTAGCTGATGGGTTTGGTGAAAATTTCACCTCCCCCGTCCCATCCAAACATTCCACAAAGCATTCCCTCTACATCTGCTCCACCTTGCATCTCCAAAGAGGAAGTCATCAATGCTGTCTCCAAGGCCAAAAACTGGATGGCATCCCAGGTTGTGTTTTAAATGGTCTAAAGCAAGAGTTAACAACTTCATTAGGTACTCTCTTCAACCACAGCCTGAGTACTGGTTTTGTCCCTGCTGAATGGAAAACAGCAGCTATCACCCCCCTTCATAAGGGGGGGGGTACAGCAACAGACCCTTGAAACTACAGACCCATAAGCTTAACCAGCCTTATCTGTAAGGCCATGGAACAAATCATCATGGGCCTTATAAATAAGAATATAGGTGATCTCCAAACCCTTGATATGATACAGTTTGGGTTTGTCAAAGGCAGTTTATTCCTGTTAAACCTGGTGGACATCTTTGAAAATGTCACCAGAGCCATAGATGAAGGCAAATCTGTACATTACAGTCTACGTTGACTTAGCCAAGGCCTTTGACACAATCTCACATTCGGGCATCATTGATAAACTCTCCCAGTTGAATATCAACCCTTATGTCATCAGGTGGGTCACTAACTGACAGATCACATTCAGGCAAAGTTGAGGACTTTACCTCAGCCAGCAGACCTGTCACCAGTGGGGTTCCACAGAGAACTGTGCTGGGTGCCCTATTGTTTGGAATATACTTCTCAGACATTCATGCCAAAACAGAGGGGCTATGGCTGACTAAGTTTGCTGACGACTGCAAATTAGGTGCAATCACTGAATCCTCAGATGATGTCAATAGTGCAAAAAATGCAGTATCATCCCCTTTGGTAAAAATGATTTCCTGGATGACTATCATATAAATAATAATAATACCCCAAATAACAACTGAGTACTGAGAGACTCAGGAAAGCAAGTTGAATGTAGCCTAAACTTTGACCACTATATGCCTACTGTGGTAAAGAAGGCATTTTATGTCACACACCTTATTAGCAAAGGCATTGCCTCAAGAAAGAAGTCATAACACCCTTGTCCTCGACCCTCATCAGGCCAATAATTGAGTACAATTCTCCATTTGGTATGTACCTTACCAGGCACCTGTAGCAACTTGAGAGACCTCAGAGACTTCTAACCAAGAAAATTTGGGGTCTCCAGCACATGTCATACATTGTCAAACTGAAGTCACTGTCATTGTACTCAGTAGTGTACAGACTATTTAGAGAAGACTTGTGCCTGGCCTACAGAGCAATCTTGGATCCAAACCAAATGAAAATGCTGCACATCTGAAAGTCAAATGGGACAAGGGTCACCCACTCTCAGGATCTTATCCTGGCCTGCAACATAAATAGTTCCTGTTGGAGAGACAGATATGTCTCTCAGAGGTTGCCACTCCTCTGGAACAGGCTACCAGTTCACATCAAACAAAGCCTCTCTATGACCCTGTTTAAGTGTAGCCTGGATGACTGGATGGGAAACTGTAAATTCCTGCTGGGGATTTCACCTATGACTCTCCTAGATATGGGTAGTCATTGCTAACTAAGACCTCGAGTTTAGGCAAAATTCTTTATATTGGATTTCTGTAATATTATATTGTGCACACATGGCTAGGCTCATAAAGACCTTCAGGTCATTAGCCCAGTAACCACCTATGAACCTATTAGGCAAAATCCTTTATATTGTGTTTCTCTAATATTATACTGAGCACACACGGCTAGGTTTATAGAGACCTTCGGGTCAATAGCCATGTAACCGCCTATGAACCTATAATATAAATGCAAAATCTTCTGGCATATACCTCTCATGAAACAGCACTGGAATCCATGAATGTTTAATATTGGTCAGCAGTAAACATTTTATTTTTACCAAATAGCTGTAATACAGCTGTGTCATAAGCAGTTTTCCTTTTAACATTATTTTTGAATCAAATACACTGCAGTTTAAATCAGAAAAATCACAATTTTAATGAATGCATTAAAATGTTAAGCTCTTCATGTTGAAATTTTCTAGATTAAATTAAGAGGCAGCAGCCCTTTTCTCACACAGAAAGCACAGGTGGGCTGACCATGGAGTGCACCATTTACCTTTCAAGACAGCTAAATGTCTGGTGTGTTCCTATTTAGAAAGTACAGCTGTAGGAGTAAACATACAATACCAGTAGATATTTGAGTGATCACTGCTCCAATTGCCCTAGCTATAGGAGTTATGTCCTGCCAAAGATATAACAGCCATCCAGCTTCCAAAGCTTTAAAGCACCTTTCATGACCCAAACTATTAGTCAGCTTGAGCTGAGCTGACTAAAAGACAGATTTGGGTGCCAAGCCTTCAGAACTTTCAAGGCAACAGAGAGATGGATGCTGAGCCCTGAAAGGACAATACTAGGAACAACAAAATTAAGCATTTGCATCCTGGCATAAACAACACACCAAAAATCAAGGGGGATGGAGGGAGGGAGTGGCTACTGCAGCAGTGATCATTTGAACATCTACTGTCATGGTAAGTTTACTTAAACAACTGTACTGTATTCATCATATTGATCACTGCTGCAGTAGCCTTAGTCTACAGGTAGATTACCCTAGCTTACTACATTTGGGAGGTTGAAAGGGAAGGATCCAGAAGCCCCTGGAGAATGGTCATAGCAAAGCGTGATATAGACTTAGAGAAGGAATCAAGCTTGCAATGACTAGTAAACAAATGACAAGTTGACCTAGTTGCTGCTTCTAGAATATCTCTAGAATCTAACCCTTTCCAAAAAACATAGATGAAGCCAGGGTCCTGGTAGAGTGGTCGTTGACCCAGAGCAGAATGTATTTGTTGTGGTGAGTATAACAAAGGGTAATAGCCTGAGACAACAACTTGGAAATAGTCTGTTTTGACACAGGTTGTGCCTTCTTCTTACCTTCACAAGAAATAAATAACTGATATAAAGATCTGAAAGATTAAGTTCTGTCAACACAGTATTTGAGTTGTCTTTGGGAATCCAAGGTATGGCGTACCTTTTCCCCTTATTTTTGGATTTAGGAAAGAAAATTAGGAGATGAAGTATTTGGCTTAAAGTGAACTTGGATACCACTTTAGGCATAAAAGAAAGATTAGTTCTAAAAAAAAACTGTCAGTGTGTTAAATGACATAGGGTTGACTCAACATAAGAGCATGCAGCTCAGATACTCTTCTTGCAGAGGTCAGAGCAATCTATAAAACAGTATTTAATGTTAATAACCTCAAGTCAGCCAGATTAACTGGTTCAAATAGAACAAGTTTCTCTAACACAAACATGAGATCCAAGGCAATGCCACCAGTTTTCTTATTGACCTCTTATGCAACCTCCTTTCAAAACATTTTAACATGAGAATATGGGCAGTTATGCTGAAATGGATGATAAAGGAACCTTAATGGAGGAGTAAGAAAGGTCATAGGATAATAACTCACACAAATATTGTAAAACAGAGAACAACTAGCCCTGAATGGCTGCTGGTTGTGTTGTTGGCATCAACTAGAAAACCTTTTTCCATTTGCTAATATATGATTTTCTAGTAGTAGTCCTTCTTGCCTCCGTTAGTACCTGCTGCACATCTTCAGTAAACAGGTGCCTAAAGAGAATTACGACATTATCATGCAGACACTCAAATGAAGTTGATTGGGGTCAGCATGTATCAAACACTCCTGATTTTGTGTGAGTAGATATATTCTGTGAGGGATCTTATGGTATTTGCAATTGTCCGTTTCCAAAAGAAAGCAGAAGTACTGTTGCCTAGGTCAGGAGGGAGTCCCCACAATGCCCTTGGGGAATTCCTTCTGAATCTTCAGAAGAACTTCAAAAATTAGTGGAAAAGGTAGAAAAGCACAGAGGAACATTTAACGGCAAGGAAAAGAAAATGCATCTGTCTTCCAAACCTTCTTGCAAGGAGTCCTGGAGCAGAATCTTGCCAGGTTATTGTTCAGAGAGGAGGCAAACAGGTTTCCTTGAGGAACTGCCCACAGATGGATCAAATCTTGGAAGACCCCATGATATAGTTTCCATTCATGAGGGTCTTCTGTTATATTGCTCAGCTTTTCTGCCACACATTTTTGCTCTGATGGAATGTAGGATGCCTGTAGAGTGAGACTTTGTTGTGAAGTTGTTTCCAAAGCTAACACAGCTAGTCTATAAAAGCAGTATGACCTGGTTCCCTCTTGTTTTTTGATGTACACATGACCAACTTGAAGAGGTCCAGTCAACCAAATATGATTCAGAGAGCTGAGTGCCTTGATCAAGGCAAGCATCACTTTTATATTTATATGCTTGCATCTGTCCTTGATGTCCCACAGACCTTGAAATATCATCCCTCCTGAAACTGCTCCCCAAGAAAAGTCCAAGTGATCTATGGTGACTGAACTGTTTTGGATGAGGGAGGGAGAAAAGGATACCATGATTTAAGGAGTATTGCTGTCTCCACCAAGTGATTTCTCTTCTGACAAACCCAACACTGGAATTTGAAAGGACACAGGATGTTGGTACTGGGACCAAAGAGACTTCAGATACCATTGTATTTTTCTCATGTGGAGTCTTGCCAGGGATATCATGAGAATCATAGATGCCATCAGATCCAAATTCCTGAGGTACAGTGACTGAAGTCTGAGTGGAAAACCTTAGAAATACATCTAGATCTATTTTTTCCTATAGCAGAAAACCTGTTTGAACTGAGGTGTCTAGCTGACATCCCAGGAACACAGTCCGGTGCAAAGGTGTCATGAAAGCCAATCTCATCCAAGAGAGAGAGATTCCTGACACTTTGAAAAAGGCTCTGCAAAGATAAACAAGTCAGCTAAATATGGAAAAAGATAGATACCCTGTAGCCTACAATGACCTATAACTGCAGCTAGATACTTTGTGAAAACTCATGTTGCAGTGGATAGTCCAAATGATAAGGCAGAGGACTAATAATGTGATACAGACACATATAACCATAAGAAACATCTGAAGTCTGGATGAATAGGTATGTAATGATAAGCATCTTTAAAGTGTATTGTTACCAAAGAGGAAGTAGAGGTAACAGGTTGTGAAGTGACAGCATTTTGAATGTAGGCACTATCACTAACAGGTTTAGGAAGGAATGATCTAAAACTGGTCTCCAAACATTTTCTTTCTTTGGCACTAGGAACATCATTGAATAAAAACTCTTCCCTACCTGGGAAGGAGTAACTGGTTCTTTTACTTCTTGAAACAGCATGTGATAAAGAACTTGTGGAAACCAAAAAAGATGATTTGGAGGATGAGGAATGGCTCCTCTCCAAATGTTTTTCAAAACCTATTTGTTTGAAGCTATCTTTTGCCATAAAGAAAAATGGAGATTCAGACTTTTGCCTCCTGAACAGTTATTCAGACTTGTTGGACTGTCCTTGGTTCAGGAGGTCAGAGACTTCTTTTTAGAACCCCCATACCATTTCTTCTTAAACATCCATTTACCTATATTTTTCTGAGTCTGTTTATTATGCTTTTGACAGAATTTGATGAAGCTATAGAAAATCCCTTGGAAATTTTGGAAAAAGAAGGCTGTAAAATCTCACAGAGTCCCTAAATCAGCTTGCCCCTTTCATTACAGTTTTTGATCACCTCTGCATCAGACGAGCCAAACTCTAAATCTATACAATGGTGAATTTAAAATCTCATTTTTAACATCATCTGGGAGGTTCTGAGAAGGCAGCCATACTAACCTCATTAAAATAGATCTGTATTTAGTCACTGAATGACATTTGCATCAAATAGCTAAACATCAAACCCTAACAATCGAATGTTCATTCAGCGAACAATCATTTTTTTGAGAGGGAAAGTAACTAGTTGGCCAACAGTTACCCATCTCACATACTACAGTATTTCAAACATACCCAGTTGGGGAGCTTTGCCCCTCCACCCCCCAACTATACATACCAAGTCCAAAACTGCACTACAGTGGGAAAAGATCAGATGGGGAAGTGTTAGCCAAATAGTTACTTTCCCGATCACTGAAATGAATGTTCACTGAAAGAACATTCGATGGATAGGGTTCAATGTTTAGTTGTTCGATGCAAATGTCATTTGAAGGCTAAACCTAGACCTCTTACAACAGTACCAGTGGCCTTAGCCCTGGAAGAAGTATCAACCAGAGAGTAGTTACCTGTCCAGCAGAAGACATTAATTTATTTAACTCATTCACTCAGATGGAGCTCAGGAAGTTTGCACTGTAACTCCCAATGGGCAGAGAGCCTAAGCCTTTTGGCAGAATAAAATTATGTCCTCACAATTCAAACAAATGTTCATACCTCTGGAACCATAGGGGTTATGAAATAAGTATAAATGGCAAACTTCAGCACAAACTATTTTATAGTGGTAGTATTCTTTAGGTTCTAGGTCTTAAACTGAATTTTATAAGTCACAGTAAACACAGTGACTATTACATTTGTAATATTTTGTAAACAGCTTACAACATCTCAGCAACCACTCAAGTTATACACATACTGCTAGCAACATTGTATTCAGCTAGCTGAAAGCTTTCATATGAGGTAAGAAGTTCTGTCTGTGTTACATGTTTTTTTTGAGATATTTAGAAAAATGTGAAAATTCTATCTGTATAAATTAATATTATACAAACAACAGTTAATATCTTCTTACCTGCATTGGACAGAAGTCACATATTAATGCAGTTGAGTTTGTCATTGTCTATTAAAATTTTGTATATAGCATGGTTTTGAATTATTGATGCAAATATGTACAAGCAATATTTGACACCAAGAGGCATCAGTAGGAGTTAACTGCAGATGCACCTGGAGGCGTAACTCGGATGTAATTAGTTGAAGTAGATTTTTCCTCACAAGATGAAACTGCAAATAAAACAGTCCTCATACTTTTACAATTAGTCAGAACAAACTTTAACATATGAGCTTACTGTTCAAAATTCTGAAAGTCAAAGTTGCAGAAATATACACTTTTTACTCATACCTATCAATAATGTTCCCATCCTTAATCAGAAAAAGTAAGATTGGACTTGACTAGGTGCATAGTAGTAGTGGGATAAACTAAAACCATAACTTCTGGGTTAGGTTTGGGAATAGTGTATAAAACCAGCACACAGAAGCCAGCCAACAGTCCAAGAAGACTTTAATAAATGTTTAGTGCTTTCTTCCCCTGATAGGGACTTCCTCAGAACAATCATCATTTAAAATAACCAGCCCTTATATACCCATTTTTAATCACATGTTACTTAATTAAATAAAAGTCACTCCCAATTAAAGTGAAGGCACACAATAACCATTAAAAGAGTGTTAAAAAATATTAAAAAGCACATGTATTACATAATAAATATATGAATAAATAATATATATACGTTATGCAAAACACTAAATATTAAAAAATGTATGAAAACCATAAAAATAATGCACACAGTGATATGCATTTATATACTAAATAATGTACACCAGTCAACCCATAATTTGCTTTACCTTCAAAATACCCCAATACCAAATACTACCAATAGCTTGTACTAAAGCAAATTATGGGTTGACTGGTGTACATTATTTAGTATATAAATGCATATCACTGTGTGCATTATTTTATGGTTTTCATACATTATTTAATATTTAGTGTTTTGCATAACGTATATATATTATTTATTCATATATTTATTATGTACTACATGTGCTTTTTAATATTTTTTAGCACTCTTTTAATGGTTATTGTGTGCCTTCACTTTAATTGGGAGTGACTTTTAATTAATTAACATGTGATTAAAAATGGGTATATAAGGACTGGTTATTTTAAATTATGGTTGTTCTGAGGAAGTCGCTATCAGGGGAAGAAAGCGCTAAACATTTATTAAAGTCTTCTTGGATTGTTGGCTGGCTTCTGTGTGCTGGTTTAACACATTTCTGAGTTTGTTGTTCTACTTTTTATGGTTTGTTGTTCAGCATTATGGAATCCCCAGCTGCAAACTGTGAAGTGCTGGAGTTATTGCAAAAAATCAATCAGCAATTGGCAGTACACACTGCACAAATACAGACCTTAATGGACAAAGATGAAAGTCAAGGTGGTATTAATTTCCTTGGGAGTCTGGGTTCCCACCCAGCCTTCTCGGGTTACATCTGTGCTTAATCCTACAGAAAAAAATGGTTCCGGTTCCGCTCTTGGAGGTGAGCAAATTGAAAATAATGACTGCTTTATTGAAGAAATAGAAAGGGATGCTTGGAAGAAAAGTAAATATGATTTTCATGCTGCCAGTACTGTTTTGGATAGTCAACAAAACAGTAATATTATGGACAAGTTTAAATCTTTTGAAAAAGATTTATTGGTATATAAAAAGTTGCAGATGGAAAATGCCTATGTTGAAAGAAACATTGAATTGGGGCAGGTTCCCCATGGACTCCGTTTTTGGAAATATCCAAATGGTGCTGTGGGTAATGAGAACTTTCTAAAAGATCTGCATGCTGTCTTTGATCGAGCAGGCATTGAGTTAATGAAATTAATGATTAAATATAATAAGCGGGTCATGGATTCCTGGAGTAATAATTGGATGTGTTAAATCAAGCTATCCTAAGTGACCTGCAATTTTCTGGTCATAAGGCAGTTTTTACCGGCATCCTTGAGAATGTTGATAAGGACTTTAATGTTATTTTTTTGAGAAAACAAAATAAATTAAAAAGGGATATAAATGAATATGCACATCATAAAGTATATCCCTGTTCTGTTGGTAATGTAGTAGTTAATCAACATGATGACATCAACGGAGAGGCTGGAAGTGCTCAGCAGGTGACGTCAGCTCCGAATTTTCAAAAAGGCCAACGGCTTGGTTTGAGATCAGCTGAAGTATCTAATGATGAATTAAGTTGCTCAAAGAGGCTGTGGGGTAAAAATCAACAGCCCCATTTTTCTGAGGGAAATTACAGAGATTATGTAAACAAGGAGCAAGACCAAAGAAGTCAAGAAACAAGTATTGAACTATGACTTTGCCTGTAATAGCGCTGGAGCTGCTGGGGCTAAAATAAGTGATTTGGCAGGTACATTTTTGCAAGTAGCCCCAAATGATAATGGTTCCTTATTTAAAGTTGATTATATTCAAGGGATAGGTGCTGTATTTAATGGCGTTATGGGTGAAGATGGTTTAATAGCCTTGTCAGTGTCTAATGCTGAAGTTTGCAAACAAATCTTAAATAGCGTTGGAGCCGTCAGGGGTGTTGCAAGTGCATTAAATTCTGCTTTAAAGCCCAAAGCTCCTATTGTGAATACATTTTCATTAAAGCGTGATGGTATTTATGAAACAAGGTCTGTCAACAACAGAGCTCATGTTAAAGATGGAGCACTGGGTCAATTAACACCTAGTGTTGAGACTGGTGATTTTGACTTGAATGCTTCTTGTTTAACATATCGGGTAGTTGATCAAAAGACTGCCGATGAAGTTTTGAACTATGCTATTGCCTTTTTTGAAAATGATAGTAGTGTTAGTGTAAATGATGTGTGTACTGGTGCTTATGGTGCTTTCAATACTGGATCGTTTCACAATTTAAATGTGGGGACAAATGTTAGCTTAATTAATGGTAGTGATGTACACCAGAAAAGCAATTTGATGTTTGAATTTGATAGCATATTTTTAGATACTATTATTGCCAACCCAGATGCAATGGATGGTCATAGTAATGAGTTAATTAATGGTGTTGAATGTAGGACTGATTATAATACCCAGGACCTCATTAGTAGTGATGAAAATAATGGTTGTTTAGTTATATACAATAGTATGAGGGATTTCAAAATATATAATTAATCCACCAAAGTGGTAGGAGTGGACCATGCTAATTTCTTAACTAAAGGGTTCACTTTTGTGCCCTCTAGGAAAGGAAATTTAGTTGACATATTAATTGATTTGAAGTGTTTCATTAGGAAAGTAAACTTAAAAATTTGGTTTAATGGCCAATCCTATTGTAGAGAGGCAGGTAGTGCATTAAAAAAACCTAGTGTATTCAAACCACCTTTGAACAATGTGCTGCATCTTTATGAAAGTAAGTGTGAAAAAGAAATTAGAGAATTGTTTAAACATCAATAATATCCACATTTTAATAACTTAATTAGAGAGAAAGAAAAGCTGTTGCAGGAATTTATCAATGACAAAACAATACGTATTATGAAGCCCGATAAGGGAAGTGGGGTAGTGTTAATGAATATTCGTGAGTACTTACATAAAATGAAGTTATTGTCAATTGATGGTACCTATCAGGAGTGCTCTTTGAATGAAATTCATATAGCTTATAGGAAAATTTATCTAGTATTGGATGATATGGTACTTCAAGGCCAGATTACCTTGGATGAATTTGATTATCTTAAAAATGATTACCTCGTGGTACCTAATATTTCTGGTATTCCAAAAATACATAAGGGTTTAGCTAGGCTGAAATTTCATCCTATAGTTGATGGGCACAGGTCAAAGACATGTTATATGAGTAAGTTTCTGGACAATGTTATGCAAAAGGGCTTAAAGCAATTCTCTTATATTACCATGGATTCCTGGAATTTTTTGGAGGAATTGGACAAGATTAAAATAATTCCAGGGTTGTTCTTGGTTACTACTGATGTGGTAAACCTTTTTTTCTGTTATCCCCTATGAGGTGGATACTCAATGGTTGGAAAAACAGTTGCAAAAAACAGGATTGTATGATCAAGATGCCATTAATAAAAGCACTGCACTCATAGATATAGTGTTACAGAATAATTATATTCATTTGGAGGGCCAGTTCTCTAAACAGTTGACTGGAGTAGCCATGGGGGCCTCTTGTGCCCCCATGTTTGCTGATTGGATTATGTCATACTGGGAGCAGGAATATGTAATGCAGAGTGAATACTGGGATAATGTTATGCACTATACAAGATTTTTGGATGACCTGTTTTTCTTATGGAAGGGGACTGAATGTCAACTTAAAGAATGTTTGAGTTTTATTAACAACACTGTTGAGTTTTTGCAGTTTACCTATCATTATAGTAATGAAAAAATTTCATACTTGGATGTTGATTTAACCCTGGATAATCGTGGTTGTAAATTGTATTCTAAAATTGATCGTAAACCCACTTTTTCAAACTCATATTTGGAATTCAACAGCTGGCATCCTGAGTATCAAAAAAAATCTATTGTAAAAGGACAACTGGTTAGGGCGGCCAGGATGGTCAGCCTTGATATTGAGTTCTTGGAAGAAGTAAGGGTTATTATTGGTATGTTCTCTAAAAGAGGGTATCCATTGGAATTTTTGGCAAAAATAGTTGAAGAGGTGACAAAGAAGCATATGGAGGGTATATAAACCCATACTAAGAGGCCCCTTTCAAAGGGTTGTAGGGGAGCAGATTGATGAGTATAGCAGTAAAATGGGGAATGTGAATGGGAAACATATCCCTAATGAATATGCTTTGAGTTTTATCACCACTTTCAATTTGGATGCCAGCTTGGTATCCCAAGTTGTTCTCAAAAATTGGGATATTTTAAGTTTCAATGCAACCATTGGGTAAAAAGTGGGAAAGGACCCCCAAAAATTGTATTCAGAAGATACAGATCCCTGAAAAACTTATTTGAATCCAATTTGGGGTCTAGGGGTGGCTGTTCAAATAGACCAGTAGGAAATTATAAATGTGGAAGGTGTAATTGGTGTAGTTACATTTTGGAGACCAAGGAAAGGATAAAAAATAATGGCTTTATTTTTTTATATCAATGGACATTATAATTGTTGTAGTTCTAATATAGTCTACTTGGCTAAATGTCAAAATTGTTTCGCATTTTACAAAGGAAAAACCAGTAAACTTTTTAAGAATAGAATTAGTGAACATGTTTATGATATTAGGAAAGTCAAGGCCACCAGTGCCATTTACAGACGTATTAAGGACTATAGAGATCATAGTTTTAAAATGTTAATTATGGAACCGTTATGTAAGGACCCTCAGGGGAGAGTGATTGATCTGCACTTAGATTTTAGTGAACTAAAGTGACAGCTAAAATTGGACGCAACTAGGTTTCCGGGACGAAACTACCAATATAGCTTGTATTTTGAAGCTAAAACAAATTATGGGTTGACTGCTGTACATTATTTAGTATATATATATATATATATATATATATATATATATATATGCATATCACTGTGTGCGTTATTTTATGGTTTTCATACATTTTTTTAATATTTAGTGTTTTGCATAATGTATATATATATTTATTCATATATTTATTATGTAATACATGTACTTTTTAATATTTTTAGCACTCTTTTAATGGTTATTGTGTGCCTTCACTTTAATTGGGAGTGACTTTTAATTAATTAACATGTGATTAAAAATGGGTATATAAGGGCTGGTTATTTTAAATGATGGTTGTTCTGAGGAAGTCCCTATCAGGGGAAGAAAGCCCTAAACATTTATCAAAGTCTTCTTGAATTTTTGGCTGGCTTCTGTGTGCTGGTTTAATACATTTCTGAGTTTGTTGTTCTACTTTTCATTAATAGTGTATAAAAATTTAAAAGACTAAGGAACTTCACACATTCTATCTGCATTTTTAGGGACAGCTAGCTATCTGGAAAATTGCAGGAAGTGACACACAGCCTCCAAAGCTGACAGAATTGGTAAAATGGATGAAATTTCTGGAAAGTCCTTCTGTAACAATTCATAGTATTTTCTGATATGCTAAGAAATTTCAGATTTCTTTTACCAGAAACCACCTGATAAGAAAGGGCAATAGCCTGAATTAAACTGTAAGCAAGACCAAGTAAACTACTCCTGCTTAAAGAAATTTAAGGGTGAGTAGATACATGTTTACTTTTCTATTTGTTTTTTGACAGAAAAAAAATGGGTCCAACAGTGTTATTAATAACAGCATCATCTTTCAGAGAGATGGGCACAGCATTCTGACCAAACCATGAAGCCTTTCCTGTTTCCTGTCATGGGACCAACAACAGTGGCTCTCCCTTGCCCACTTAGGTGACTCCAACAGCCACAGAGTATGTGGCTAACCTTCAGTTCATAGTGGCAGTAGGCTCTACAACTGAAGCATCTGGGGTAAGAAATAAGTGTCCTTGGAACTAGCTATGGCAACAACCAAGCCACCCACCTGCATCTGAGGAAAACTGCTAGCCTGTTGTGTTGGCAAAGTCTGTTTGCTTAAATTTTTCTTTTTGTGGCAGGAAGAAGGACCGACCATGGGACAAGTAGTTTGTTACATGGTAAGCTGGAAATGGTGTCTGTTTCCCATTGAATACAAGCAGCAAAACACAGTAAAATGTAAAGTCACTCACAGAAAAACACAGTAAAGAGTACTTTGCCACCCTCAAAAAGTAAAATAAACACAATTTCTCTTCAGAAAAAAATTTTTTTTTTTTTTTACAAAAAATGGTTTTCATTTACTTTAAACTAACAATAAAATGTGTGCTCATGACAGTCCATTAAAATATAAACTTCTACCTTGAAAATAACTTTCCTAAACAGGAAAATACAATAAACATTTTTTAATGTGAAAGGTTTTCCCCAAAGGGAACTTATTTGCCCAGCAAAAGAGTAACACAAGCTGAGAATAGATCTTCAAAAAGCCCACAGAGGAACACTTTCTTCAATAGCTGGAAACTCTGAAAGTCTTGACACCCAAACTTGTCTTTTTGGTCAGTTCAAGCTGACTGACAGTTTGGGAGTGTGGAAGGTGACCTGAAGCTTTGGAAGCTGGCCAGCTGTTATATCCTTGGCAGTATATAATCCGTATAGCTAAGGTTATTGTAACAGTGATCAATATGATGAACATTATTATAGCAATAACCCACGCCTGGGTGTGGGTAATGCGGGATTTACCCATGGTTGGCGTGGTTTGGTCCCGAGGGCGAAGCCCGAGGGACCAAACAAAGACAACTTTGGATAAATCCCGCATTACCCACACCCAGAAGTGGGTTATTGCTATTATACTATGACATTATTTAAGAAAAGAAATAATTACTTTTCTTAAATAATGGCATTGTATAATGCCTCTTTGCTGCCCTTCAGCAGCTGTCTGGTATCCGCGGCAGTTCTGATGTACTGCGCATGCCTACGCAGTACATCAGAGCTGTGGCCAAAAGCAATGGAGAAAGCAAGATCTCCGTTGCTTTTATGTTTTACTATGTTAAATGGGTTTAACATGGCGAGACAGCTTTAAAATAAGCAACGGAGATGTCCGTTGCTCATTTTAAAGCTGTCTCGCTATGTTAAACCCATTTAACATAGGGAAACAGTAAAAAGCAATGGAGATCTTGCTTTCTCCTTTGCTTTTTTTTTTTAAACCTGTCTTGCTATGTTAAATGGGTTTAACATAGCGAGACAGCTTTAAAATAAACAACGGAGATCTCCGTTGCTTATTTTAAAGCTGTCTCGCTATGTTAAACCCATTTAACATAGCGAGACAGGTTAAAAAAAAAGCAACGGAGAAAGCAAGATCTCCATTAAAAAAAAAGCAATGGAGAAAGCAGGATCTCCATTGCTTTTTACACACTGTGTCGCTATGTTAAAGGAGTTTAACATAGCGAGACATCTTTAAAAAAAGCAACGGAGGTCTCCGTTGCTTTTTTTAAACCTGTGTCGCTATGTTAAACTCTTTTAACATAGCGAGACAGTGTTTTAAACGAGACTTATACTAATGGAAATAGTCCGGGTGACCGGACCTTTTTCCATTAGTATAAGTCGATTTACAACGTGCACGCTGGCCAATCAGCGTGCACATTTTGGAATATTAATGAGGGGTCATGGTATAATGGGTATCAATACATTCTGGAAGAACAGACTGTGAGTAGGATTAATGAACACTGCATCCTCATTGGGTACAGCTGGTATGTACCCAAAATATGGACTAAGCCTTTTGTGACTCAGTGGGGCATCTTGTTACCAAGGTTTATTTTAATATAGATTTTAGAAACTGCATTACAAAGTATATTAATGTAACAAACACATGCTTTGCTGAGCAAACAAATGCCATTGCTATCAGAAATTAAGGTAAACATAGAAAGTAAGTGCAGTTCCCAGTTTTATTTCATGCTTTACAAGTATGACACAAACATTACAAAGGGTTGATTAGGAAATATTGTTATTAAGTGTTTAATCTGATTGGGAGATATAAGCACAGGCTTAACTAGAAATTGGATAGGATAAATATCTAGTTCCATATTTTATACTGACAAAATTATTTTTTATAAACAGCTCAGTAGGCATTAATGCATTTGTTATTGAAATAATGGCTGCTTTTTTAACCAGTTTTAATAAAAGTGATAGTGGGCATTAAGGCCATTTTTTTAACTGAATTCTTTGCAACTCTTTTCTTATTTTTTTTATCTAGATATATTTACCTGAAAAATAATTTGAGATGTTTTTTTTTCAGTACAGTATTGATGGTCAAGCCACTTATTTTCTGACATTTAATATATAAAGAAAAAGTCTTCATGGGAAATTCTAAAAGTATTAGACATCTCTTAAGCAAGGGAAATATTCACTACATATTACCTTCCACTGTATTCTGATGTTCATTGTTGTTTGCATTTCTGTGGTTTATGATGACTTTTCTGCCGCAGTAATCCACACAGTTTCCCATACTGATATTATGGTTTTCAAATCCTACACATAAGCATAAAATGCAGATTTAAAACATGACAGTGAAGGAAATATATGAAAGAAAAGGCTACTTTTAACTAAAAAAAAGAAACATTTGGAGCTTCCTTTTATGAAGTATTGTTCTTGTTTCATATGTTCATGTTTAATGGGCAGAAGTGTCAAGTAGTCCTTACTGATATTTCCAAGTAATTTATTTCTTTTTAGATATTTGACCATATCATATTTCCTTGTTCCTTAGAATCATTAGCCAGTTCATCACAAAACTGTAGTCGTCACACTAGGAAAAACCACTGAAGACCATATTTTAATGGGAGGGAAACACAGTATTCATTTTTAGGCCATACATATTTCCCAGCCATTCCCTACATTACCTACCAGAATGGACATCTCATAAAGAAAACACTAACCTTGTAGTGCAACATTTAAATCTAAAGCCAGCAGTCTCCATTGCATAGTTTCAAGAATCATTGTTCTGGCCTAAGGGTCAACTTGGAACAAAGACTTCAAGCCATTTGATGAAAAAAAAAAAAAAATGGAGAATCAACCCACCTTTTGTACAGTATTAAGGATTGAAAACACATAACAGACAGTGATATAATTTTCCAACAGGTATCAAAATGGAAATAAACCTTTTTTATCATGCTGTTTTGTAGGTATTTCATAACCAATGTATGTTCTGTGCATACAGTAGAAGACATTTATGGTTGTTAGAAAATTTTCTTAGAAAATGTTCCCAGAGAATACCAGTATGCATATAAATGTGTTAACTTGACTGATAAGATGACTGTTGATGTCTATGAGGATGTTGTATTCTAGTCTTGTGCCATTAGGTGGAGATAGAGGATGGCAGAAGGAGGGAGACAGAGTAGTGGAGGTGAGAAGGACTAGATGTTCATAGGTTCATAGGTTCATACTAGGCTATCTGCCCTAGGGCATTTATAAGCCTAGCCAGAATGTGTTTGGCTTTCACCACCCATTTTAAATTTATTTTGCTATGCCCTTTTTCGAGGTAAGTATACTGTGCCTCTGTCTAACAGTGACACAGAAGTGATACCCAGGGTAAACCTATGATCTCCCATCCACTCATCAAGATTCTTCTTGAAGAGAGTCAATGAGGGACTCTGCCTAACCTGGACTGGGATTTTATTCCAGAGTGAAGGGAGCCCCTGGGTTATGAATCTGTCCCTCCAGCATGTCCTATTTATTTCAGTGCTGAGGTTCAAGTCTCTCGAGCGTGTAGCTCGATGGGATTTGGATTTTCTGAGGTGCCGCATGTCCATTAATTCTGGGTTGGACATGGCTTTATATGTCAGGCACAGATTGCCTCTGAACAGGCGGTATGCCACTGAGTAGAGCTGGAGTTTCTTTAACCGGGCAGCATACGGCATCTGTTTGAGCCCTTTGATCCTCTTGGTGAGGTACTTTTGGGGTCTTTCCAGTTGCTGCAGGTGTCTGGTAAGGTACATCCCAAAAGGGGCATTGTACTCAATTATGGGCCTGATGAGGGATGAGTAAAGAGGCACAATGACCTCCCCTGATCTAGATGTGAATCCCTTCATGATTAGGTGGGCTATATAAAATGTTTTTCTAACCACTTTGGCCACGTGGTTGTCAAATGAGAGATTGCTATCAACTTGGGTCCCCAGGTCCCTAATTACTTCTTCTGTACTTAATGGATTACCACCTATGTGGTAATTTGTGGGCACTTTGTTTTTGCCAAAGGGGATGACTATACACTTTTTGGCATTTAGTTTGAGGCCATGGCTCTGGCACCAGTTGTCTGTTTCTATGAGGCCCTTTTGGAGGATGCTTGTGTTGGCTGGAGAGTCGATTATGGCGCCCAGTTTGCAGTCATCTGCAAACTTGGTCAGCCACAGTCCTTCCTTGTTGGCCTGTACCTCCTAGAAATATATACGAACAAGAGAGGTCCCAGGACTGAGCCTTGTGGGACATCACTTGTAACTTGTTTGGAGTCTGACATGGCTCCAGCAATTCTAACCATGTGGGCTCTGTCCTTGAGCCAGTTTGCAATCCATCTAGTGACATAGGAGTTTATATTTAAGCTGGTGAGCTTATCTATAATGCCCGAGTGGGGTATTGTATCGAAGGCTTTTGCGAGGTCCAGGTAGGCTGTGTGGACCACCTTCCCCTCGTCAATGGCCTTGGGGACTGTTTCAAAGAAATCAACCAGGTTTAAGAGGCAGGATCTGCCCTTAACAAAGCTGAACTGGGTAGGATCCAGTGTCTGTAGGTCCCCAATATCTTTATTTATGAGGTCCATGATGATCCTTTCCATAGCTTTGCAGACCAAGCTAGTCAGGCTTATGGGGCAATAGTTTCCAGGATCTGTTGAGGCACCACCTTTATGGAGAGGGACCACTGTTGCTGTATGCCACTCTTTGGGTACATATCCTGTAGTAAGGCTGAGATTGAACAGTAGTTTTATGTTTGGGTTTAGCTCTTCTTGGAGTTCATGTAGGATGCAGCCCGGGACGCCGTCTGGTCCCATTGATGCTGTGTTTTTTGCTTTGGAGAGGGCGGCTCTTACCTGAGCACCTGAGATGTCAGGGGGGCAGCACTCTGCTGGGATAGATATTTGCCCTTTGGGTGGGGGGGGGGGGGGAGAAGTTTGCGCTGAACCTGTCAGCTAGGATGTTGGCAATGTCTGTGGGTTCGGTGTATCTTTTGTCATTTTGGACTAATTCTGATCATATCTGGGAATTACCACCCAGGTTCCTAACATAACTAAAGAAAGCCTTGTGATTATCCTTAGTGTCCTGTGCAATTTTTCTCTCAAAGCTGGCCTTAGACAATTTTATGAGTGCCTGTAGTTTTTTGCTAATACTGATCAGTGATGCCGTCCCTTTTTGGGATTTTGCTCTATCATTTAGTAGCTTCCTCCTTCTATTGTATAGTTTGTTTATGGCTGGGGTCCACCAGACAGGACATCTGCCTTTGGAGGATTGGGTCTTGGTTTTATTTGGGATCGCATGATCCATGCATTCCTGAAGGTGTTCATAGAATGCGTTTATAAAGGATTCTGCGGTCTGGGCCATAT
Organism: Protopterus annectens; assembly: GCF_019279795.1. Classification (NCBI taxonomy): domain Eukaryota; kingdom Metazoa; phylum Chordata; order Ceratodontiformes; family Protopteridae; genus Protopterus; species Protopterus annectens. Next base: position 449,721,680 of record NC_056737.1, on the reverse strand, counting down.
TTTCCACAGGCCCGGGGGCTTTGAAGGATTCCACCTTGGTTTTGAGAAGTGTGAAATTTGCTTTAGAGAAGTTTTTCACTGTGGTTTTCTGGGCAGGGAGTGGGGTCGGGATGTGAATATCCAGTGAGATTAGTTTATGGTCTGATCTTACCAGTGAGGGATACACTTCTGGTCTGGAGCATAGAGTCCCCATGTTGGTGATGATCAGGTCCAGTATGTTTTCCCCTCTTGTGGGAGTGGTAACAAGTTGTTCCATAGCATTTGAATTTATAAATTCTAGGAACCTTTGGGCTAGGGTGTTGGAGCTAGAGTAATGCTCCAAGTCTATGTTTGGGTAGTTGAAGTCGCCCAATATAATGGTGTTTGGAGAGACCTTCATATTTTCCAGTGTTCTCAGGAAGGCAGAGTGGGGGTTCTTGGGTTTGGGAGGGTGGTCTGTAGCAGGCTATAAACTGGAAGGCAGTTTTACCCACTGTTAGTTGCACATGGATAGTCTCTGATGCTTCGTGCTTTGCCACCAACCTGGAGGTGTGGGTATCTTTGATGAATATCGATACTCCCCCTCCTTTTGTGGTTCGGTCCAAGTTTTGGGGCCGAAAATCATGGTATGAGGTATAACCTGGTAGTGCTGGGGTGCTCTCGGGAGCCCTGAACCAGGTTTCTGTTACTGCACAGATATCGATGTTCTCCATGCTGAGGAGAGTTTCGAGTGCATCATCTTGAGGTTTAGACTTCTGGCGTTGAGTAGCATTACTCTTAGTTTCTTATCCCTTGTGATACCTATGGAGGTGGGTTTGTCTTTTGAGCCTTGCCTAAAAAAGGCACTATGGGGGTAGCAAGAGCCTTTGCCAATATCCGAAAGCCCAGGGGTGACAGGTGCAAGCCGTCCCTACCAAAGCATCGTGGCTTGTCGAGCATATCATCCCAAGCTGACAGGCATTGGATCCCCTTTGAATGACACCAGTACTTAAGCCAATTGTTGAAATTGATCATCTTGTCTTCATATTGTGGCATCATTCTTGGTGAGGGTAAGATGCTACTCAAGGCCATGGTCATACCGGCCTGGGCTAGATGCTCAGAGAGCTCCTCTATGTCTCTTTTCATGTAGTCCAGGGAGGTACATCTCAGGTCATTCACACCAGCATGGACAATGACTGAGTCATATTTGTACTTGCCTTGGAGTGACCTGAGTGCTTGTGTTATGTGGCGGATCCTAGTGCCCTACAGGCTGCTCACCGTGACCCTCTCCTTGTTTAGCCTGGTGAGCGGGACATCAGTGTGCCTGACGATAGAGTCACCTATTACAAGTGTATCAGGTGTGTTGTTTAGTCTTAAGGGCTGTGACTGTTTGGCACACTGTCTTTGTGAGATATGTGTTGCACGTGTTTTGTTTTGGGGTAGCGGTTGCTTGGGTGTCTGCTTTGGAGGTCTCTGCTGCTTAGGCAGATCTTTATTTAGAGCCTCCGAGTATGTTTTTGTGTGATTATGTGTTTGGTTTGCTGTCGTGGTAGGTCTATGTGAGACTGGAATTGTAGTGAGTGTGGTTTCCTTCTCCTCCTGACTGGTTATGCCAGAACTGAGTTGAGAGAGCTTAGCCTCCAGTTTGGTTATATGGTTGCATCTCTCACATGTGCTGGAATTTGTTGGGAGGAGGAAAGGGTTGTCCATGTACATGAGGCAGTTGTAACATTGCCTCAAGATTCCCAGATTCACCAGCTGGACTGGAGAGGAGATTGACAACTGACCTTTGGACATGCTAGAATAATATTGGGAATTCCTTTATAATTGAAAACAAGGGCCAGTGGGGAGTGAGGGTGTAGTGCTTTTAATTTTTAGTGCTGACTTACATAATTGCTTTAGTGAATAAGTGCCAGGTAACTTAAGTGCAATGTGTTACAGGTAACTTAAATGCAAAAACAACAAACAGTAACTTTCTTTCAAGTGAAACAAGGAAATAAGTACAGTAAGCAATGCAGATATCACTAGTGATCCACAGAAGTGCTGAGAAGCCACATATTAGGTGGAATTAGCGTTCCAGGGAAATAACAAGCAAACAAACAACAAGCATATAAACAAAGCTAGATTCAGCAGGCCTGGATCTAGTCTATGCTACAGCAAACAAGGTGTACCAATTTCAGTAAGATACAGTTCAAATATTCAGGCACTATAAACCTTTAACCAGAAATTCCCAGCTCAGAAGGGCAGAGTCCAGCCTCTTCTCCCACAAGAGTGCAGACCACGAACCTTCTTAATGTAAAATAACTGGCCTGAAGCCCAAGTGCTTAAACCAGAACTAATACACTTTAAGAATAACAGACACTGGGCTCTCAATCAGCAGTTCCCAACTTAGAAGGATGAAAGCTACCTGTCCTGCCACCACAGTGCATGCCACAAACCTTTCTAATGTAAAACAACTGGTCTGAAGCACAAGTGCTTAATCCAACAGACTTAGAATGATAGCTACACTTTAATCAAGTTACTACCAAGCAGTAATAAATACAATTGAATACTTTAGAGAATGCCTGGATTAGTGCTCAAGTTACACAAACAAAGCTAGATCCAGCAGGCCCGAATCCAGTCTATGCCACAGTAAACAAGGCGCACCAACTTCAGTAAGAAGCAGTTCAGATATGCATGCACTATAAGCCTTTAACCAGAAATTCCCAGCTCAGAAGGGCAGAGTCCAGCCTCTCCTCCCACAAGAGTGCAGACCACGAACCCTCTTAATGTAAAATAACTGGCCTGAAAGCCCAAGTGCTTAAACCAGAATTAATACACTTTTAGAATAACAGACACTGAGCCCTCAATCAGCAGTTCCCAACCTAGAAGGATGTAAGCTACCTGTTCTACAGTGCAGACCACAAACCTTCTCAGTGCAAAATAACTGGTCCAAAGCCCAAGTGTTTAAACCAAAAGGCTTAGAATTAGTTACACCAAGCAGTAATAAATACAATTGGGTACTTTTAAGATGATGCAAAAGTAAAATAAAGTAGGTAGAAACACATGTACAGTAAAAGCAGATGAAATTTTTTTTTTCTGAACAAGTGCTGAGATCAAAGAAACAGATTTGAGTGCTGAAACTAGAAAACTGGCTAGTTATAAGAAAAAAAAACTAAGCTAGAAGGCTTCCCTCCAACACAGAAGGGCTTGGGGGCTCAGAAGCCTACAAATAGTCTATACCACTTAACAGGAAAGGCAGGAAACAAGCTTAATTTTTTTTTCTGTTTCCCAGATACTCTCTTTGTACACAGTAGGAGTGCCTGAAATCAGAATATGATCTCACTGCACAGTTGAGTGAGCAAATGAGATGGGCCCAGAAGGAGTATCCAAACACAAATTTACAAGAGGGGCTGGCAGTTTCAATGCCACTAAGATTAACACCAAAATAAAAACAGGGAGGGTGGGTGGCACTAACTGAAGAGCAGAGTCAAAACTTCCAGTTCAGTTAATATTCCTGCAACACAGTTAAAATTAATTTAAATACTGTATTTTTGTAAAACAAAATGCAGATAAAGGTACTTAAATTCTCTTATACATCCAGTTGAATACAGCTAGTTCTTAGCCGCCCAAAGCTGAGGTTTTTAAGCAGAAAATATTTCACACTGTACCACTTAAATAGGCAAGGACAGGAAATCAAAGAATGTGGCTACCCCCACACCTGTAATTACTAGCAAATAATAAAATTCAGCAAACACTGACTAACTTCCAGTTCAGTTAATATTCCTGCAACACAGTTAAAATCAATTTAAATACTGTATTTTTTGAAAAAAAAGTGCAGATAAAGGTACTTAAATTCTCTTATACGTCCAGTTGAATACAGCTAGTTCTTAGCCGGCCAAAGCTGAGGTTTTTAAGCAGAAAATATTTCACACTGTACCACTTAAATAGGCAAGGACAGGAAATCAAAGAATGTGACTACCCCAACACCTGTAATTACTAGACAATAATAAAATTCAGCAAACACTGACTAACTTCCAGTTCAGTTAATATTCCTGCAACACAGTTAAAATCAATTTAAATACTGTATTTTTAAAAAAAAAGTGCAGATAAAGGTACTTAAATTCTCTTATACGTCCAGTTGAATACAGCTAGTTCTTAGACGGCCAAAGCTGAGGTTTTTAAGCTGTTCCTGTTGTACTGATGTGTTCTGTTTCTGTAGTTGCTTCAAATGGTTGGATTAAAATCTGTAATACTGAACTTGGAGTCTGTCAATATTACTCATCTGGCAACTTAATTTGGCGATGAGGTACTTACTTGTTTCTGCTTTTTTTGCAATGACTGTTGCTGCTACTCCTTTTCCTGCATCATTTTTGCCATGCCTGGGTGAACCTGCTATACTACTGGTGCAAAACATCCGGCCTATTGGCAAAATCCAGCCTGCCATGCAATGCCATCTGGCTCCCAGGAAGTAACCAAAAAATTTATAAAAAGTGAAAAAATGCTATGCCTTACTCCAGTCATGCAAACTTTCCAGCACGTGCTTACTTACCTAATTGAGACACCTCTAATTTTAGCCGTGGAAGTAACTATTCTTTATTGTTTATAACTGCAGTCTATAAACAGAAGTAAGTTTCTGCAAGAGTTTGTAGTAAGTCACGGCTGCAAGCCAGAATAAAGTTAAATGCAAAGTTGATGTAGAAAACAGACAATTTCATGACTGCTGTCTTAAGTAAAAATGCCAGTTACCTGTACCTATTGTTAACTTGTAATGACTTACTATGTTTTGAGGTGGCCCGAAGATGCATTAAGAATTCGTGTAGTGGCCCTCCCCATAAAAAGGTTGTGCACCACTGTCCTATACCCTTTGATATTTGGCTGAAAATGTTTACATGCTGGTTACTGGTGCATCAGGAGATGAATGGCCGGAAGCATGCAAAAGGGTATTTCTCCTTTATTGTCTGAGAGCAGAAGGTCAGAGACTGTTTTACACACTTTCAAACCATGGTATGTCAGTGGAGGATGCCATTAGGGCTTTATGAGCTAATTTTTCTCTATGGAGAAAATGTTGTCAGGCTGCCCATGAAACTATCCCTCAGTATGTGGCTGCATTATGAGACTTAGAAATTAAAAGTGAGTTTGATACTAAACTAGATGAAATGTTATCTGATCAGCTGGTGAACACGTGTCTAGTCATCCTATATGTGAACAATTACTTTTAGAACTTTGGATAAAGCTATTACGATTACTACACAAATTGAAGCTGCAGATGAGCAGGCAAAGTTTATTTTGGGTGATAGATCAGCCCTGGTACAGACTGTAGATACTCAGCCTATGTCTGCTGCTGGTTGCCAGCACCACAGGTCTTCTTGCAAGCCCCTTCCTGTTTCACAGCCTACAGCTGCTATGCCTTCTGCAGTATCATTTCATGCTTATCTTTGTGGATCTGATAAGCATCTTGCTAATGATAAACACTGTCCTTCTGCTTCTGTTGAATGTAACAACTGCCGAAAGTCTGGTCATTTTGCACGTGTTTGCTGTTCTTTGCAAATATGCTCTGTGCAGGAAGTTGCCTTACCTGAGCTTCAGATCCTTTACTTAAGTGACTATTCATCATCTGTGAGACTCTGTGTCAGTGTCACAATGAAAACTTCAACTGCTACTGCACTTGTGGATCTAATTGTAGATTCTGGTTCATCAGTATCCATTTTGGCTAAATGTATTTATGATGCACATTTTCAAAAGGAACCTTTATTGCCATTTTCAGTTAAGCAAGTGACTTATCCTTGTGCTCCACTTCCTGTACTTGGCTGCTTACCAGTTTCTGTGTCCAAAGATGATGTTACATGCTCTACATCTATTTTCATTGTGGAGTCTGGAACTGCTTTGCTGGGTATGGATTTAATAAAGGGTCTACATTTCTGTTTTAATGGCAGTACTGTTGTACCATGTGCTACCATGAACTTGGTTCCTGTTATGCGTCTTTCTATAGCTCCATTACCTCCTCTGACCCTGGGTTGTGCAAAAGGCTTCATATAAAAGATAAAGTATTAGATCCTGTTACTCCAGTATGACAAAAACTATGTCCCTTATCTCTGTCAGTTCGGCAGGGTGTAAGTGCAGAGCTCAGTCATCTTCTTCAAGCAGGGATTATTGAAAAAAATCTCCCTGGATCTCACCCATTGTGGTGGTTCAAAAGAGGACTGGTGGTATTGGCCTATGCGTTGATTTGAAAGAACCTAATAAAGTTATCATTGTGGATAATTTTCCTCTTCTTCACATTGATGAAATGCTGTCCTTGCTGAAAGGAGCAACAATGTTCTCTATCATTGATTTAGAAAGTGCATACTTTCAGCTTTTGCTTCATGAAGACAGCCATTACTTGACTGCTTTTATTACTCATGATGGCTTGTTCCACTTTTGCCGGGTTCTATGTGGGTTAGCATCTGCTCCATCTGCTTTTCAAAAGATGCTTGCTATAATTTTGCAGGGGTTGGCAAATGGTGTGAATTACTTAGATGATATAATTTTATGGGGACACACACAGGCTGACCATGATCAAACACTTCAAGCAGTTTTTAAATGCATAAAACATGCAGGATTACAGCTAAATGAATCAAAATGTAATTTCAGTCAGGCCAGTTTGCATTTTCTGGTTCATACGGTTACAGCAAAAAGGATACAGCCTGATCAGGAGCATCTTGAGGCTCTTCTCTGTGTCCCAGCTCCCACCAATGTTTCCAAGTTACGTTCTTTCTTTGGACTTGCGTCTTGGTATAATAAGTTTATTCCACACTTTGTCACCATTGTAGAATTCCCTACATGCCTACTTCCACCAAGATATGCTACTTTCTTGGTCTGAGGAAGCTCAGCACAGTTTTATGTCAGTGAAACAGTGGCTGATTAGCAGTCCAGCCTTGGCTTTATTTAACCCTGATTTGCCTACAGTAGTTTCTACTGACATGTCTGATTATGGGCTTGGAGCTGTCCTTGATCAAGTTCACCCTGATCATATGGAATGGACTGTTGCATTTGCATCTAGGATTATTACTACTGCTGAAAGGAAATATTCTACAATTGAAAAAGAGGCTCTTGGATGTGTGTGGGCTGTTGAAAAATGGAGAACTTACTTGTGGGGTCGTAAATTTACTCTCTGTACTGATCACCAAGCATTGACCATGCTATTATCCTCAAAAGGGTCTGATTGTGCAGGCATGCAGAGTGCACATTGGGCAGCATGACTGCTGTCTTTCAACTATACTGTTGCTTATCATCCTGGGTCACAGAATTACATTGCTGATTGTCTCTTGCCTGTTACTGCTGAAGACATTCTGAACCTGAACCTGAGTTTGTGGCAATGTTGTCTGCTGATTTAATTGTCCTGCCACCTGGTGAATTTGCCTCTGCTTCTGCCTCCTGCAGTGAGTTGTCTGCTCTGCAAACCAATCTTACCAATGTTTGGCCTTCTTCTCTTAATGCAGTGGATAAAAACATGCATCCATATTTCTGATTATGAGATGAACTCAGTGAACAAGATGAGTTTGTGTTCTGTAGCATTCATCTCATTGCTCCTGTTTCTCTGCACCACACTTTAGTAACGCTTGCTCACGAAGGCCACCAAGGAATGGCTAGAACCAAACAGTGGCTGTGTGAGCTATACTGGTGGCCAGGTAAGGATGATATGGTTGCAGCTCAAGTTAAAAATTGTCAACTCTGCTAAACTTCTTATAAGACTGTCAACCTTTCAGCGGCACCTTTACAACCTGTTCCATTTCCATCTGAACCTTGGCAAAAGCTCACCATAGATTTAGTGGGTCCATTTGACACAGCTGCCTGGAATTGTCATTATGCCCTAACCGTCACTGATTACCACAGCAAGTGGCCAGAAGTTGCCTTCATTGTCTCTGTCACTACTCAAAATATTATAGACTTCCTCACTTCAGTTTTTAGCTGATTCGGGCATCCATGTACCATTGTATCAGATAATGGTTGTCAATTTACCTCTGCATATTTTGCAGCATTTCTGGCAGAAAGAGATGTACAATACATCCATATTTCAGTATACCACCCAGCTGCAAATGGTGCCATTAAAAGATTTCATCATATTCTCATTGCTTGCATACAGTCTGCTATCTTACAAGTGAAACCCTGGAAACCGCTTGTCTCAAAATTCCTTCAGGTATATTATGCAACACCACATTCTACTACAGGAGTCTCCTCTTTTGAATCACTTATTGGCCGGAAAATGCGAACATGCCTCAATGTCATTCCTCTGGTTTCCTGCCCAGTTAATGCTGATACTGTTGGTAAAAGGGTCTCCTCTCTTCAAGAGAAAATTAAACAGTATTCCAATACTAGACATGGAGCACGACTTCCTCAATTTCAAAAGGTGGACAAGGTGCATATTCAGAATCTACTACATGTTCCAAAAGCACATCCAAGATTTTTACAACCTGTGGAAATTCAAAAGGAAATTGGCCCATGTAATTACTTGTTGGGAGATGGGAAAAAATGGTATTCTTCCCATTTATCTTTGTTAAATGCACCTGAGACGAGTGATGCTTCAAGAGATGCTCCAGTGGAATTCCCACTTCCATCTACAGTGACACCAAATGCCTGAATCTCTTTACATTTCTCCAGCTCATGTGAGAAGGAAACCTCGTTGGCTTGAGTACTGTGTTACATAAATATAAATGTTGATGTATTTCACTGTTCATTACAATGTTAGTGATGTTTAATTTACATATTGTAAGTGTAGTGCTATTAAGTAAGGGGGGATATGTTGTGTTCTGGTCTTATTCCACTAGGTGGAGATAGAGGAAGACACACGGAGGGAGGCAGAGTAGTGGAGGTGAGAACGACTGGATGTTCCTGTTGAACTGATGTGTTCTATTTCTGTAGGTGCTTCAAGGGTTGGATTAAAATCTTTAATATTGAACTTGGAGTCTGTCTATATTAATCATCTGGCAACTTAACAGAGGATAACATGTTTTCTCAGAAATAGGGATGCATAGCCTTGGACCAGATGCCAGTCATGAGAAGTATACATGTGCCACAAAGTTTCAGGTCACTAACTACAGTGTTGTCAGCAATAATTGACAAGCTTTTTGATGAGAGTGACAGAAGTAACCAACATGTTTGTAAAAACCCTTATTTTTTGAATTGTCAGTTGTCTCTTCTTAAAGGAGCCCAGCATCTATATTTCTTGTTTGACAGTTTTGATAACTGGAAGCTTTAAGGAACATGTTAGTTTTAATCATTCCCTCACTTTCATGTAACTCTATTCCCAACATATTCCATAAAATAGAATCACTAATAGCTTTGTACCTCAAACATAAACTGGTCCTGATGAATCTGTATATGAAATAAAAAATAAATCTAAAGCTTTAAGATGCTCAGGATAACATATTTTCCTGTATGGTAGCAATCTTTACAAAAGTTTCCTAAGAATGTCTTCTAACAACCATAAATCTCCACTAGTGTGTACAAAGACCATGACATTATAGTCAGGTATTGGCATAACATATAGAACATACAACCCCAAGGGCATTCAATGAACTTATGAACATGGTCTTTAATATTAGACCAACAGTTTGTAATCAGCTAGACCTGACAGATACAGCACTTCTCTTCAAGCAAAGTTTGTTACTGATGAACATCTTGCATTATGTATAGTTTCAAAGACATCAGTAATATGTTGGTCTCCTAATATGGGTCCAAAGTTTAACATTTTACATTTATCAATATTCAGATAGGGACCATTATCATTTAACCATGATTGTGTATCCTCTAAGTATGCATTTAGTGTCAGTGTGTCATTCTGATTAATAATTAGTCTAACTTTTATGTCTTCTGCAGACTTTGGAATCTATTGTTTGCAACTTGAGGGTAAAAGAGACAAAACAAAGGTAAATTAAATAGGGCCCGGTACCAAGTCCTGTGTGACCCCAGTGCAGACTGAGGCCCAGGGAGAGGCCTGACCCTGGTGATCATTCTGTCTTCATCCATGAAGCCAATTCTGATTCCTTATGTGAGTTTACTACCCTGCATTTTTGAAGCATTTAATGATAAGATCATGAGAAATACTAAAAACTTCTTTTGCTATATCTAACTAAATAACTGACATCCCAGAATCCTAGCTAGCAATTCTAGTGCGCTGTGCCTTTCCCCAATCTGGCACCCCTCAAATTTAAGTTGAAGATCACTAAAAGTTCCTCAAAAACATCAGTGGGAGAATGTATTTTTTTAAACTATGCAGCTTCCTGCAGTTTATAACACACACAAAGTACTAAAGTGCTTCAGCACTGACTGCTAACGATATAACAGCCATGAAACTCCAAAGCTTTAAGGCCATCTTCCATGCACTCAATTGATTAAGTAACTAAAGAAAAACAGTGGATTGGACACCAAGCCCTTCAGAGCTTTTATGCCAATTGAGAGAGAGAGAGAGAGAGAGAGAGGCTAGAACCTTGAAAAAGTCAATGCTAGGAATAAACAAAAAGGTCCTCACCCTGGCAAACAAACATACCAAAACAGGGGGCAGAAGGAAGGAGTGGCTACTGCAGCAGCGGTTATTCAAACATCTTCTGTTCCAGTAAATTTACTTACAGAACTGTACTATGCTTATCATATTGATTAATGCTGTAGTAGCCTTATAGCTTATGCTGACTAGGAGGATAAAGAATGAGAGTCCAGAAGCCCCAGGAGAATTGTCCTACCAATGTCTGAAAGGCAACTAGTTTGTAATGCTTTGTAAAGGTATGTACAGATGACAAAGTTGCTGCTCCCTCCAGAATATAACACTTCCCAAAATAGCCACAGGTGAAGCAAAAAGCCTTGGTAGATTGAGCCTTGACTCTTGTTGTGGTGGATATAACAAAAGGTAATGGCATGAGACAATCATTTGGAAATAGTCTGCTTTGACACAGGTTGTCCTTTCTTCCTACCCATACCTCTCAACCTCATAGAGCAAGAAATCTGGACAAAGCCACATCTAATGGGGGGACAAAGGCCCCAAAAAGGGACACTTTTTAAATATTGCTCTTACAAACTTAGAAGGTTGATAGAATACCAGTTTTTGCATTAGCATGAATTTCCTGAAGGATATTAAGTCAGAAAATCAGATGTACATCATTATTTTCTGACTTCAGTCTTCAATGATTTGTCAGTAATTTGCCAGAATTTTATGAGAAACAGACCAAAAATATGAATCAAAAATCTGGACATTCTGTGAAAATCTGGATAGTTGAGAGCTATCTCCCTAGCTTCAGAAGACATGAACATCTGATCACAGTTCCTGAAAGTTTTAGTTTTATCAAGATAATATCCTTTCTCCCTCATTTTTAGGTTCTGGAAAGAAGACAGGGAGATGGATAGTTTGGTTCAAAGTAAACTTGGACACCACTTTAGTCATAAATAAAGGATTAGTTCTTAAAGAAGCCCTGTCTTTGTGGATAATGAGATATGGTTGACTCACCATAAGAGTTTGCATCTTAGATACTCCTCTTACAGAAGTGAGGAGTAATCAGCAAAACTGCTTTCCATGTTAAGAACCTCAAGTCAGCCTGATGAGTTGTTCAACTGGAGCAAGACAGAATTAAGGTCCAAAGGAGGAGCCACCTGTTTTGTAGGAGGCTTGGTATGTAACCCCCCCTCCTTTCAAAATTATTTTCACTTGAGAATTCACTGAAAGAATAAGATCCATGGGCAGGCATGCTGAAAGGCCAACAAGTGTACCTTGAAGGAGGAGTAACTCTCACAAAATAATGTATAACCAGAGAAATACTAGGAAGGGTCCTGCTTATTGTTTTGGTACCAACTAGAACATCTTTTCAATTTACTAATATATGATTTTGTAGTAGCAGGTTTTTCTTGCCCCCATTAATACCTGCTGTACCTCCTCAGAAAACAAAAGGTATCTGAAAAGTATTAAGAATCTGTATAATTCAGGCGATTAGTTGCAGTTGTTTGGAGCTGGTATATATCACACACTCCCTGTCTTCTGTGAGAAAATTCAGTCTGTGAGAAATCTTATGATAAATGTCCTTGGCCATTTTCAGTAGAAAGGAGACCACTGCTACCTGGGCCAGAAGGAAATCACCACAACAATATTTACAGAGTCCTGAATCTTTAGAATGACACTGGATATTAGTGGAAAGGGTGGAAAAGCACGTTAGAAAATTCCTGTCCAAGGAAAATAATCTGTTTTCAAGGCCTTCTTGCATGGAATCTTGGAACAGAATTTTTCCAGTTGATTGTTGTGACTGAAAAACATCTGTCTGAGCTGTTCCCACAACTGGATCAATCCCTGACAGACTCTGATGTAATTTCCATTTGTGACAATCTGTTCTGGTTCTGCTCAGCTTGTTGGCCTCACAGTCTTGCTCTAATGGTATTTAAGAAGCCTGCGGCATGTGATTGTGCTGAAATGCTAGGTCCCAAGCTACCATGGCTAGTCTGTATAGAGATTAAGATTTGTTTTCTCCCTGTTTGTTTATGTATCACATCGCTGTGGTGTTGTCTGTAAACACTTGTAATGGTCTTGAGTACCATACATAACTGAAAATTTTGAGAGGATTTTTGCCTGTCAACATTACTTTTATGTTTATGTGTTTTAGCCTGCCTCTTCTGATTGAAAGATCCTTCAGTTTTATCCCCACAGAGACTGACTGCTTCCCGAGCAAAGTCTGAGCTGTCTTTTGTTACAAATTATGCCGGAGGTGGAATGGAAAATGGGACACCTGAAGTGAGATAAAATTAGTTTCTCCACCGAAGAATTTCTCTTCTTACAAACCCCAAAACTGGAATCTCACTTGTCAGGAGATGTTAATGGTGGGCCCATCCTGATTTTATGCACCATTACATTTTTTTCTCATGTGGAGTCTTACTAGAGAACTCATCATAATCATAGATACCATGAGAACTTGTATGCTTGGAAATTCACTTGTTGGGAAATTCTCTGGCTGAGACAGTACTCTGAGTGGAAAAACTCAGGAATAGATCTAGATACAGATCTACTTTTTTCAGTGGAAAAAAAGCTCTTTGAACGGAGGTATCTAGGAGACACATGAGGAAGACAGTCCTGTTGGAAAGAGTTAAACAAGACTTTTGGATGCTCTCCTGAAACCCAGTCTGGACAGGAGGCCCCTTATCTAAGTGAGAGATTCCTGACTCTTTAAAAAAGACTGTGAAAAGATAAGTAAGTCATCTAATAAGGAAAATGTGAATATCTTGCAGTCTGCAGTAGGCGATTGCTAGAACTAGACACTTTGTAAATACCCTTGGAGTAGTGAATAACCCAAAGTGTAATGCAGAGAACTGAAAGTGCGATCCAGACCCTGAAAACCTTAAGAAATGTCTGAGTTTTGGATCTATAGGAATGTAGGTATAAGCACCTTGAAAACCACTCTAAACACTTAGCCCAGCTCCCCAAAATAAAACAGTGCATCTTTTAACAAGAAAAAATAGTTTAAACGTACTTTTTACTTTTATGTAAATAAAGTTATTAAAATGACACTCATTAATAAATTACTAAATGTAATGTGACAGTCTACAAAAACACTTTTTTCCTAGCTTAAATTTATAAATTTCCCATACAAAGTTCAGTTTCTGTAATAAAATTAAGAAATGCTTTTTCACTAAAAAGAATGTATCTGCCCAGCAATTGGAGAACGTGAGAGGAAAACTGATCCTCAAAAGTCTGCAAGAGGAGCACTCTTCAGTGATAGAAAAGCTCTGAAGGGCTTGGTGCCCAAATATCCTTTTTCTTCAGCTCTTTTCAAGATGGTTAATGCTTTGTATGTGTGGAAGGTACCCTTAAAGCTTTGGAAGCTGGCTGGCTGTTATGTCCATAGCACAATATAACACATATGGCTAAGGCTACTGCAGCAGTAATGAGTACAATAAACATGTCATATTACTGGATACTTCTCCCCCCTGAACAGACCAGGCTAAGTCCAAGGCAAGTCCCATTAACTGGGAAAACTACTCGTGTACCAACTCTTTTACTCAACATTTTCTGGAATTCATCAATTCCAACACCTTGGATCAACTTATCCACACCCCCACCAGGGGCAGCAATATCCTAGACCTGGTCATCAACCAACATGGGTGACTGGTGTTCCACACCAGAGGTCATCTCCTCGTTGGTCAGATCCAACCACAAGCTAATCAACCTAGACATTCACATCCCTCTCCCACCACCCCCATTAGGAAAACAACCGTAAAATTCCTCCAAAGCCAACTTCATGCTAATTAAAACAGAAGTGGCAAACTTCACGACACCCATGCAGATGGACAATGGAGGTACGACTGCTGAATCCTACACAAATGCACTTTATAAGCACTTACATGAGTATATGGATCATGCTATCCCTAACAGAGCCAAGATGCTATCCTCCAAAAAAGGAAGCCGATCTGGTGGTCTTCTGCCATAAACAAACTCTACAGCAGAAGAAAGAAACTGTTACAAAAAAGAGTAAAATCCCACAAATGGAGGAACTCCCTGGTCAGCCTCAGTAAGAAGCTGAGATCCCTCATAAAATCCACCAAAGCTAGTTATGAAAACAAAATTGCCACTGATTCTAAAGACAACCACAAAGCATTCAATAGCTATGTTAAGAATCTCAATGGCAACACTCAGATCTGCTCTGAGTTACAGCACAATGACACTAAATATACAAAACCAACTGATATTGCCAACAACCTGGCAGATAGGTTCAGTGCTAACTTTACCCCCATCTCACCCCCTAAAGGGCCCATCTTTATACCGGAAAAATGCAAAGTTCCTGTAATCATGGCTGCACAGGTAAAAACCTCACTCTCCAAAGCCAAGAACACAGCATCCATGGGACCTGATAACATCCCAGGCTGCCTTCTACATGAACTACAGAATGAACTGGCACCCCACCTAAGTACCATGTTCAATTATAGCCTCACCTCAGGCTTTGTGCCCATTGAATGGCACACTGTGATGGTTATCTCACTCCACAAAGGGGGGGCCACAACAGATCCCAGGAACTACCGTCCCATTAGCCTGATGAGCCTGATTTGCAAGGCCATGTTACGTATCATCATGGAACTCATAAACAAAGACATTGGAGATCTCCAAACTCTGGACCCCACACAGTTCGGGTTTTTAAAAGGAAGATCATGTCTCCTAAACCTGATAGACTTCTTTAAAGCACTCACCAAAGCCATAGATGAGGGTAAGGTGGTTCACACAGCCTATCTAGATCTCGCCAAGGCGCTCAACACCATCCCCCACTCTGGAATTATAGATAAACTCACTAAACTAGGTATAAATCCCTATGTCACAAGATGGGTTGCCAATGAAAGTAGCAGACTCCAAATCAAACTTCAGACAAGTGACAAGTGGAGTATCTCAGGGTACAGTTCTGAGTCCTCTCCTGTTTGGTATCTACTTCTCTGAAGTACAGGCTAATGCAGAAGGTCTTTGGCTAACTAAATTCGCAGATGACTGCAAACTCGGAGCCATAATCGAAACTCCTAATGATGTGGACATCCTACAAAAGGGCCTCACTGAGACAGATGCCTTTTGTCAAAGCCATGGTCTCAAGCTCTGTGCCAAAAAATGCATTGTCATCCCCACTGGTAAAAACTCTGTACCCATGAAATACCACATAGGCGGTAGTCTACTTAACACCAAAAGTGTGATAAGAGACCTTGGGACGCAGGTGGACAGTAGACTCTCCTTTGATAATCACATCACCACAGTGGTCAGGAAATCCTTCTACGTGGCACACCTCATCACAAAAGGTTTCTCGTCCAGAAAAAAAGAGGTCATTGTTTCCCTCTACTTATCACTCATTAGACCCATTATAGAGTACAATGCCCCTTTTGGTATGTACCTCACAAGACATCTACAACAACTGGAAAGGCCGCAGAAGTACCTCACAAAGAGGATTACTAGCCTCAAACAGATGCCCTATGCAGACCGTCTAAAAAAACTCCAGCTTTACTCCATCGCATATTGCCTACTCAGAGGCGATCTTTGCCTAACATACAAAGCTATGTCAAACCCAGAGCTGTTGGACATGCTCCACTTAAAGGAATCCCAATCCCTCCGAGCTACACGCTCTAGGGACCTAAACCTTGTCACCACAATAAACAGAACATGCTGGAGGGATAGATTCCTTTCCCAGAGACTTCCCATTCTCTGGAACAGACTACCTATCTATGTCAAATAGAGCTCCTTATTAGCAGTCTTCAAGAAAAAACTTGATGATTGGATGGGTAATAAGAAATTCACCCCAGGGGTTCACTTCTGTGGTTCTGCTTGACAGGGGCACAGGAAAATAATTATCTTGGGTGGCGAAAGCCAGGGTACCTTTTTGGCTAGGCTTGTATAGGCCCTAGGGCCAATAACCTAGTACCTACCTATGAACCTATGAACCTATGGCTTATGCATCTTCCTGCATGAAAATCCTTGTCTGTAGTCAGGACTAGCTAGTACAAGGGGTTCATCCACTCAAGGCCTCATTCAGTTTCTGGCAAGCCTTTGCTCAAGGCAATGTCTAGATAACCAAAGTATCATAAAAATGAACACAACTGTCATGGCTAAAAGGAGCATAATTTATTAGCAAAAAATATAGCACTTTCATGCTCAGTGGGACCTTTTCAGTGTAAAAGTGCTTATGTTTTTTTCCCTAATAAATTATTGTCCTTCTAACCATAACAGTTGTGTTCATTTTTATGATACTTTGACTTCAGTTTGGACTGAACAAGTCTTTGTTTGTGCATATAGTGTTGGTTCAATGTTTAGATAATGTTAGCTGGCCTGTTGTTTTTTTTTTTTTTTAGGTAAGGTCCTTGAGATGAGAAGCTATGATTCTAGAATGAAGACAAACATTCTGTAATAACTCATTGTCATGAGGAGTGCCCTCATTTGATTGCTGGTAACATGGGTAGGCCATGTCTGTGTAACTTCCACTTTTACAGGCTGTGGCCAGATTTTGCAGTCACTAATCCAATGACCAAGTAATTTCTAACCTACATTTCCTTGAATGAATATTCAGACTAACCCTTTCAAATCTGTTCAGCACTTCTCTGACATCTTACACATGCTCCTTCCAGGATTGCTTAAAAGGTAGGCCATATTCTTTAGCTTCTGGTATGGTGTTATCTGCCAGCCTTTAGAAAGTTGTTAAGGCAATTTTCATCTCAAAAGGCATTTTGGTAAATTACTATGAACCCCACAGGGTGATAAAAGGTGAGTTTTCACTTGCTTCACACATCAAGGTTAGCTGCTAGTAGCCCTTAGTCAAGTCAGTACAGATCAAATGCTTAGCCCTACCCAGGGCTGGATCCAGCACAATGTGACTTAGGCAGCTGCCTATGGCCCGGTAATAACTGAGAGGCCTGTAAACATTACCAGACAAAAAAAAAAAATAGGCTTCTCATCAACCCCATTGCCACTCAGCTTAGCTAGTCATTTTTGGTATCCAGGAAGTATCACTCATGGGCTTGTCAGTCGCCCTGCTAGACAGGGGTCCAGGGAAGTAAATATTGTGAGAAGAAATATCCAGGGAATTGTTATGGCTAGGCTTGTATAGGCCCTAGGGCTGATAGCCTAGTACCAACCTATCAACCTATGAACCTGTATGTACAGCCAGTGAGAGACAGGCTTTGTGGAGCTTCAACGTGAATGGGCATGGAAGTGTGAGGGCTTCAAAAGACTACTTCTTGAGGCATGGATTGTATTTGCCTTGTATTTTTATGCTTTAAAGTACTGGGACTGAAAGCTTCAAAGGTATTCCAGCTGACACGGCTTCCAAGTGTTGCATTTTTACATCATCCAATGTTACTGATTGTGTGTGGTGTCCAAGTGTTGTATTTTTACAGTATTAAAGTGGATGCAAAGTTACAGTATTTGTATGCATTTAAAAGTGGCTTGTGGCTTCCATTTCAAGAGCTTTAAGGAGAGAAAGCAAAGTTGAGACTGATAAAATGTAATGCGAGAAGATGAATACAAAAGAGATGAGAATACAGTGCAGTGTAGTTTATGTGTCTTGAGAATGCCTCAGACACAAAGAAGAACATCAGTCTGTGTAGCAGCAGTATAGTCTAAGCCACAATAAGCAACATTTTGCTGTGTAATTCTTGACTCTGGTCCTCTTTTGCATTAAAATGTAACTAGAACAAATGCTTACTCAAATTTATTTTAAATTAATTACCTTAAAGTGCTGTTACAAGGTATCCCATGTTGTTCAAATTGCCTGAAAATATTTTATTTAATTTATACATGGCAGTTGCTGGGGGAGGGTAAGTTCAGAATTATACACATAGTTTCTATGAACTGTGAGCTAACTGACATACACTGTTTTCACTACAATGATGTACATATGCATGGTTGTTTTGACTATTATGTTATATTCTCAGACATCTCTATGGTTCCATGGTTAGTGCTGTTACTTCACATGGATTGGTTCTCTGATGTGGTTCTCAACTAGGAGCCTTGTGTGTAGAGTTTGCATATCTTTTCTCTGCCCGTGTAGGTTGCTATCAGGCCCTCAGGTTTCATCCCAAAGACATGCTGTAGGTGAATTGGTTGTCAGCCAAACTGGCCATAGGTTTTACTGTGTGTGTGTGTGTGTGTGTGTGTGTGTGTGTGTGTGTGTGTGTGTGTGTGTGTGTGTGTGTGTGTGTGTGTGTGTGTGTGTGTGTGTGTGTGTGTGTGTGTGTGTGCGCGTCCTATCAGGTCGCAGTGTGCTAAGCCACCGAGAATTGTGTACATCAACAATTCCAGTAATGCCAGTCATTACAGTTTCATAATTATTTTTCAGAAAATACACTTATGCCCTATCTCGTTCTTATTGGTTTTTTAGATTGTTAACCTAGGAGCATGGTTTGGTTAATTGACTTGCTCAGAGTCTCACACTAGGCACATGGAAGTAGAAAGAATCAAACTTCCTACCTTTGATGATAGAAAGTAGCTCATTAGGAACTTGGAGCTTTAATCCAATGAACTAACTGACAGACCTTTATTAACTCCTCTCTTGTGATTCATGGAGTATTATAGTCAGTCAGTAATGCCAGCCATTACAGTTTCAGTATTATGGTTCAGAAAATCCATGCTCTTGCAAAACTTGCTATTCTGTTAACATTTTAAGTTAATTAGACTCATCTAGTACTTACGGCCATGAGATGTTAATGAAATGCTTCCTGTATTCAAAACCAAGGGAGTTGAATCCTTCCACCATCATTTGCTTAATGTGTGACTTTGAGCAAGTCACTTAAACACTACTCCTCTGTTGCCCCTGAAAATAGATATTCTTTTAAGGGCATTTACCTGATTAACAAATAGATAAAACAAAATAATATTAAAAATTTGCTCCTTTTGGGCTTTTGTCTCCTCATTATTTTTAGTTTTGTTCAGAATTCCTGAGCAAAGAAGCTGAGAAGTATTTTGATGTGTTCCTTGTAAAATATGTGCCTTTCTGGCAAACTGCTATGGAATGCAGTCAGTAGACAATGACAGGGATTTGAGTTTCAGCCTTTGTGTCCTTCAGAAAATGGTTGCTAATGCAAAACATGTTATTCAAACAACTCTCTGGGTATATAAAGCAAAATACTTAAAATATGTCCCCAATTTTTGAGTGTCTGACTCTGATTCTTGACATAAGCATTTGGGAGGGCAGGGTGGTGCAGTGGTTTGCACAGTATGGGTATAACAGTAGTGAGGTGAAATACACTTTGTCATTATTTATATATTTACTAATTCACTTTATCACAAGGGGCTGTGATTGATGGTCATGTGTGTGTGTGTGTGTGTGTGTGTGTGTGTGTGTGTGTGTGTGTGTGTGTGCGCGTGTGTGCTCGTATGTGCGCGTGTGTGCGCGTGTGTGCGTGTGTGTGCATGTGTGCTTGTGCACGTGTGTGTGTGCGCTTGTGCGCGTGTGCGCATGTGCGCATGTGTGTGTGTGTGTGTGTGTGTGTGTGTGTGTGTGTGTGTGTGTGTGTGTGTGTGTGTGTGTGTGTGTGTGTGTGTGCTTGCACGTGTGTGTGTGTGTGTGTGTGTGTGTGTGTGTGTGTGTGTGTGTGTGTGTGTGTGTGTGTGTAAATACTTAGTTCCTGCATTCCATAGTAGTTATAGTGTAAAGGAAGGAATTGATTGTAATAAATAGGGGCTTTGTCATATCAGCCATTTTCTTTGGGCTCAATCTTTATTTTCTTTGTTTTGTTGACTGTTACCAGTGTGCTTATTATTTGGCTGGACAGCATAAAGTCTGTCAGTTTATTTTAAACTATTGCCTATGGATGTATTTTTTATTTAACTTGTTTCTTCAGGCACATAGGTGTGCAGTACATTGTGTTGGGCTATAACAGTTTGTCGATCAGTTAATGCAGATGAGTAAGGCTACAATCTTCTAATAAGCTGATTCCTGCAGTGCAGGGTTGGATTCCTTCAGCCATCATTGGTCTAGTGTGTAAGTCCAAGTAAGTTATTTCACTAGGCAATGTTCCTGAGCTGCCCCTGGGAAGGAACACTTGTGTCCAGTCAGTTGTTCTACGCTGTTAGCAAATTCTTTACACATTTGCTTTGACTTCCAGTACTCTTCTGCTGTCTTCTGATTAGTACTTCATTATATGTTATTTGACTTTGAATACCAACATACCTTTTGTAGTTTAAAAGATTGCCAAATGCATGTTCAATAAATTTGAGTTTCAAAGGAAGAGAAGTTTACTGTTGCTCATGCTAAGTCTATTTTCCCTGTGAGAGTGGTTTGTTTTGTTCATCGTGTCACAAGTGTTTTTGTTTTAAAAGTGTTAATAAAAAGTTTTAAATTAAATCCAAATGTCTATGATCATTGTAAAAGTAAAGAAGAAAGTAGAATGCACATTGACAGGTTTAGAGTATGATAATTGGGGAGAAATAGCCAAGTAAATGCTAGTAAGTAAAATCTTTGGAATAGGCTACCAATTCATGTGAAACAAAGTACCTCTATGACACTGTTCAAGAGGAACCTGAACAAGTGGATGGGGCACTGTAAATTCTTGCCAGGGATAGTGCCCACAACCCTCCTGGACATAGACAGTCATTACTAAATGCAATCCTGGGTATTGACTAGCATTTCTATGGCATTACACTGGGATGAAATGGCTAGGCTTGAAAGAACCTTTGGATCGATAGCCTAGCAAACTCCTATGATCCAATGATCCTATATTGGTATGGTTGTGGGAGGGAGGGGCTGATCCATTACCCTGCCTAGTGTCACCCATGTGACCATGATCTGGCTTTGGCCTTATGCTGCTGCTCTAAAGTATCTTTTTCCTGGATATGGGATGCACATCTGTTGTGAGTGACTATCTAGTGTACTACAGTCAATGTAAAGCCTGGTCCTCCCATTTTTTTAGCTCCAGTACTACCAGTGAGACCCTAGGATTCTGGGATTACCTTCAAAGTCAGTATTTCCTGCAGTTTCTCACTTGCTTTTGGTGAAAGGTGCTCAGATATCTTTCATGTAGTCACTCCTCCTGAAATTCTTGCTCAAGCTTACATTCATTTGCAGCATCAGTCTCTCTTTTTGTTCTTTCCCTTTCTTTCTGCTCTTCTCTTTGTACTTGGAGCTGTTTCATTCTTTCACTGCCTCAGCCTCCAGGTATTTCATTAATAGCTTCAATCTCTGTAACTCATGTTGCATTTTGAAGTCATCTAGGTATGGATTGAGTTCATTTCTTGCATGTTTATCACTTATAGCCATTACCAACCTGAACAGGATCAGATAAATGAAAATTAGCTAAAGCTGAGTTGGCTGTCAACTCATCCTTGGTCACGCTGGCAAGTTGAATTACTTTTGATTTGTATTCTTTAGTCATCTGTGACACCAGCATTTTTGACATTTCACAGAGTGTGTTTTTGTTAGTTTCCTAACTTTCGTGGCTGAAAAATATAACAGCTTTTCTGCAAGGTATGCTGCTGTATATTTACCTTTTAGTTGCACATACTTTTGGTGAGAAAGCAGTATTACAAGCTATACAAGTCCAGTTCACAATATATCTACATTACTATAAACTAACTGTATGTGACAAGCATGTGCACATATTCCAACCATTGCCACCAGTTTATATGTGATAGGCGGGGGCTACGGCCTCTCAGTCCACACTACTTCTGGCCAATTATATGCAAGGTGAAGTTGACCTTAAGACCATACAGAAAAGGCATATTGCTCTCTTGGGTAATAATCAACATTTGCTGCACTAAAGTAAGTTTCACACTGACCAGCTACAGACTCAGAGTAGGTCAATCATGCCCCAGAATCGCAACCACCTTGCTGGTAGCCCAGTGCTTTCCATTGCTAACTTACCAACACTTACTAAAACTTGTTCATTATTTTCCATACACACACACACACACACACACACACACACACACACACACACACACACACACACACACACACACAAACACACACAGATGGACATGGATGTATGCACACAAACACACTCACACACTTACTGCTTTCCAAGACACATTTATGTTATATCTGCAATGAGATCACCCCCTTCCTAACTTCATTGTAAAAGCAGTCACCATATAGACCAGTCTGTCACACAAAGATCACAATTACTGTTAATCTTTAAAAGAAGCCAGACATTAAATGTGGTTAAGTAGACAAAAAAACCTAAGTAGCCACTCTTCAAAAGAAGAATGGTAACAGCTGAAATGTATACATACATGCCCTTATACTAATAGCTAAACTTCTAGCAACAAGCTTTTCAAATTAAACTAATATAATTCTTTACTTGAAATAAATACAATTAAATAATACCCTTATAGTAATAAACTACCAGCAACAAGCATTTGAAATTTAATGACATTCTTTATTTGAAGTAAACAAAAATTAAGTATTTACTGTATAAAAGGTACTATATCAGCAGATGTACACTTGTATAACAAAATGGAAAATGTGGTTTAACAGAAAATGGCACATAGAAGAATACAGTTAGCTTCTCTAGTACCCTTATCTAGGATGCCTTCCAAATAGCATGAAATATGATCTATCAGGTCTTCTGGAATTGCTATTTGACTATAGCCTCCTTTGTGCCTCATGAATGGAGAACAGCAACAGTCATTCCTTTGCATAAAGGTGGGTTGTCTACAGATTCTAGAAACTACAGACCCATAAGTCTCACTAGTCTTGTATGCAAAGCCATATAAAGAATTATCATGGACATGATCAATAATGATATTGTAAACCTCCAGACATTGGAGCCAACCTAGTTTAGTTTCATCAAGGGCAGTCATACCTACTCAGCCTGGTGGATTTCATTGAGAAGGTCACCAAAGCAGTGGATGAGAGCAGAATGGATAACACTGCCTACCTTGACCTGGCCAAGTCATTTGACACCATACCCCTCTCAGGCATTGTTGACAAACTCAAGAGGCTAGGTACAAACCCATATGTCACCCAGTGGATATCCAACTGGCTCACAGGCAGGACCCAGGAACTTGAAATTGCAGGGTCCACCTCTACAAAGAGGCCTGCCACAAGTGGAGTTCCTTGGACCACTCCTTTTTGTCATTTACTTCTCTAGGTGAATTTCAATAGTCTCTGGCTGACTATATTTAAAAAGGATTGCAGATTAGGAGCTGTCATTCAATCCCACACTGATACAAATATTCTCCAGGAAGGTTTGAAACAGATAAACAACTGATTTCAGAACAATGGACTAAAACTAAATGCCCAGAAATGCATAATAGTATCCTTCGAGAAGTCATCCACCTCTGGTAATTATCATATTAACAACATACCCCTTATAGTTAACCCAGTAATTAGGGACTTAAGTGTACACATAGACAGTAATCTAGCCTTTGACCATCACTTGTCTACAGTAGTGAGGAAATCATTCTATGTTGCGCAACTTATAAACAAAGGTATGGCATCTATGTCCAAGGTAATCATTGTTCCACTGTATTTGGCATTTGTCAGACCTATCATTGAATACAGTGTTCCTTTTGGTATGTAACAAACCAGACATATCCAACAATTCGAACATACTCAGGGGTTCCTCACTGAAAGAATACAGGGTGTAAGTAAAATGTCCTATGCAAACCACCTCAAATCCCTATCCCCATATTCTGTCTCCTACAGGCTGTTAAGGAGAGCTCTATGCCTGGCATGCAGGGTATTGTTAGACCTCACTCTGATGGACCTCCTGCATATCCACAAAACAAATAGCACCAGAATTACCCTTTCTGAAAACTTAAATCTTGCCTGTGTATAAATTGGACCTGCTGAAGAGGCAGGTATGTACCCCAGAGACTACCCTGTCTCTGGAACAGGCTTCCCATCCATGTAAAGAAGAGTTCCTCCCTAAATTCAAGTGTAACTGGGACAATTGGATGGGAAACAGGAAATTCATCCCTGGCTTGGCACCTATATCTGTAATGGACACAGGCAACCTGTAAATGGTTCATCTCCCAGGTTCCTGCTTGTGAATATTTAATCTCCCTAGCCCCTGCTTACACTTATCAAGGGGTACCAGAACTTGTCAGAGATTTAGGATGCATGGCTAGGCTTAAAAGACCCTTGTGATCATTAGCCTAGTAAACACCTATGACTGCACAGCTACCAGAAGTTAAATATTTTACTGAATTCTATCTGTTCCAGACTTGAATGTCCGAACAGGAATTGAATTTCTCACCGGTAACATATGCAAGGGTTGAGGTTTTGTTTCAAAGATAAAGGCTACTGTGTACATTTCAACAGCAAGACACATACTCTCTGATTAAAAAGACTTGCATATTCTGTATTCCTTGTTTGGCTTTAATTTTGAATGTAAAATTTCCTGTTTCTATAACACATAACTTTGGAGTGCTATAGTGGATAGAGTTCAAACAAGAAAATGCATCCTTTGATCTGGAGTAATATTTCAAGAAAGACTTAGCTTTAAGTCCTACAAATATGTGCATATTTGGAATGTCAGTTTGAATTTAACAGCTTTGCTGAAGTTCCACTGAAACATGCTCATGGTTCATATGTTTACATTCTGTACACACTGCATGCTGTAGGTTTACTGACAACAGGTACAATTTTAGTGAACAAACTTACATTTAATTTGGCTTAAAAGAGTTTGTCCACACTTCCCATATGTTTTTTTTTTACTGAAAGATAACTAAAGTTTCACTCAGAATGCCAAAGCCCCTTTCACTAATTTCTTCTTACTACACAGATTCACTACCAACCCTTCATCCTTCTAGTTCCTTGCTCACTCAGGTGTATCCAGTATGTAGTACATTAGTTCTAGTCTCCAGTCTCCACTTTCCTTTCTCTCCGTTCTTCACCACAAGCAATCAGAATTGCCATTCTTCCTCAACCTCCTTCTTATATATTTTCTGCTATATCCAGTCATACTCCTTTGATAAACTTTAACCCACTAAACTGCTGTCACCTGTGCAAATGATTTGTTCCCTCTAATCAATATCTCAGGCATGTGTTCTCCTCACTCAGTTCTCCTTCCTTTTATTTAGCATGACTTTTGCATTACTTGCATAACTTGTTCTACATATCAAACACTGTCACCATGTTCTTCAAACCCACAAATATATCCCAAGACCACAATAATGCCAGGCTTTCCTATTAGACATCACCATCTTTTATCTAAATCTTCCCCACTCTTCTTTTTCCCCATTTCATTGCTTGGCCCCAGCTCCTTGAACATCCTTTGTACCCTCCTTTCATGGTTTTCTTACCAGGATTTAGCTCCAATCACATGTTCTTTAACTATTTCCTTTTCTTCTCCATCCTCTGTCATATCATCTTGTTATTCCACTCATATTGCAGCCATGGTCACTTTTGATAGTAAACTCCCTTTCCAGCTTTTCAGATTCCCTAAAGTCCATTCTTGTATCTTTTGAAAGAGTTCTTTAAAATGAATAAACACCCTACTCATTGACCTTTTTGGGATGCTTCCCCTTAGGTATTAACAATCCCCTCTCATGTTTCCACCCCCACCCCTATATAGCAGCTACCAAAGCTTAAACCTCCACCAGATCAACCTCTGATCTTTTTAAATCATTTTATATCACTTTCTCAAAACTTCAAAAATGTAGCTCCTTTTCCCACCTAAACATTCTTTTTTTCTTTTTCTCACTACTTTCCACTCATCCGTGCAATATCTTTAGGTCACTAACCAATTATCATATCTTCTGCCACAATGCATCAGGCAAAAACAGCAATTGCCATGCTCCTACTCTCTTAACTACCATTGGCTCTGCTTTGCTATCCAGATTCTCCTCTCATTGCAGACATACCTATTGCATGTCATGATTTACTTTAATGGACTGTTTCCATGCTGTATACCCACATGCCATAAACATAAAAGACCACTGGCAATATCATAACCGTTCCCTCTTCAATCTCCTTCCAGTGCTCCACAATTACTACCACTACTACCCAACATCATCTACATTTTGGATTAAGTCTTCTCAGCTTTTACACTTGGGAATTCCTTCACTCCTAAACAATTCATTCCTACAAAAAGCAGGAACTATTATGATATTCCCTGAATGAGACCATGACCATGTTTCTATCTTAGACTCCTCAAATGTATCCACCGCTCACAGATATATGCCTCCCATATCCTATTCATTAGAAATGGTAAAACCACTCCTCATCTCCCTTCTCCACCAACTTTCTCAGACACTCTATAACCATCTGAGTCAATACTTTAATATAAGAATAAACTGGGCGATATGGGGCAGCCTTTGACTAACCCCCATTGTGACTTAAAATTTAATATCAAATGCTCTATCAGTGACTTCCCTCTGATAAACATAGCCTGCCTTAACTCTCCCATGTCAGCTAATGACCCCATCTAGTCCAGCAGCTAATAATCTAGCAAACACATTCACATCTGTGTTATGTACTGATAATGGTTTAGAATTTGTTGGAGCCATCTGCTTCTCTTTCCCTTCCCCTTTTAGTAAAATCAGTTCCATACCCCCTCCATCATCCTTGGTGATATTCCTGTATACTGGGTCTAGGTTTGGATAATGCTTTAACAACTTCTGTCAATTGCATCTGCAGTCTATGTGCCCAAGGAAACATAACACTTTAATAGCAGATACCCACCTGATATCTTTATCATTTATTTATTTAAAATTGTTAAACAAATACATTGGTTAACAGAACCTTTTCAAATGTAATCTAGGAAGTTGTGGTGCTACAAAACATTCAATTCACAAAGCACACGTAGGTAACTTTGTAATCCATAGTAAATTACAGTATTTGTAGTACATCATTGTGGCAATATCCCAAAATCCCATAAGTGAAAAAAAAAAGAGATGCATACATTTGTATACAATCTTTACATATTTACATATACATGCATTTGTCTTTTCACAGAACTAAGAGGACACTATTACATTTTTGACATTAACAGTACATTACCTTAAATAATTGAAGAACTTAGATGATAGACTATTACATATACAGTTATTATGCATGTTTTTACTGACCCCTCTGTTAGGTGCAGTTGTAGTCTTTATATCTGACAATCCATAAATGTTGCCATCTTTAAACAGTATCTTTGAAGCATGTACAGGTAGATTCCTTTTTGAGATGCTGTTTCAGTTTAGATTTACAGAGCTCTCGATGTTTTCTGTCCTGACATCTGCTGAGGTGTGATACCAGGTAGCTGATCCCAGTTTTAAGAATGATCTTTCCCATTCTGTGGTTTATATTGAGATCTGCTAAGAGTTGATGATTTATCAAAAGTTCCCGTGAAGTCGTATGTTTGCTGTCTAATAAGCAATTTGTTTTTTAATGTTGGGGATTGGCTGAGTTTGATTAGTTTAAATTATTGACCCTAAATTAGGAATGTTATCCAGTTATGTATTGGTAGCCAAATAAATCACTCTGTCAGGATGCAGTGATGGGTGTTATTGCCAGTGGGTCTATATTATAATCTCAGAGGTTTAAAACTTTGAATCATTAAAGATCGAACTTTAGTGATCAAAGTCTTAAACCATCGAAACCAAAAAAAAAAAAATACTAAATTTAAAAAAAAAACTAAGCAGTGTGTAGGGAGGGGGGGCAAGCCCCCCTGCACACACACCCCTACTTAAATATACCAACTCTGAGAACACACTACATTGAAGTAAACGGAAATCCCCCCCTACGGAGATTTTCCATCTAAACTTTCGATGTAGTGCACTTTCGGTATGCTCGTGTTGACAATATCATATTAGATATTGTCAGACTTCGAGATTTTAATATAGACCCATTGCAGCATACCTCTCAACTGTCCAGATTTTCACAGAATGCCCAGGTTTTTGGCTCATATTTTTGGTCTGTGCCTCATAAAATACGTGGCTTTCTGGAAAATAGAGGATTGAAGTCTCTAAATAATGACAGACATTTGAGCTTCAGACTTTATATCATACAGAAAATGCATGCCAATACAAAAATCTATTACTATAACAACTTTTTAAGTTTATAAGAGCAATATTTAAAAATTGTCCCTATTTGTTACTTGTTGTCCCCCCATTATTTTTGCCTTTTCCAGATTTTTCATATGCTAAGAGGTTGAGAGGTATGACTGTCCCGACAGTAAAGTAAAACAAATCTTCAGATTTTGTTTACTGGTATCTGGAGTTTATGGGTGTTATTGCCTGAGATGAAAGGTATTATGAGGAGGCCATCTTCCGGTTTAAGCATGCGACAGTGAAAGTATTTATTTGTAAAAAATGGACCGGATAAGCGCTTTTACGTTGTAAAACCAATGGTTCTTCAGATCATTTGAATTCTATCATGGTCTGAAAAACCATTGGTTTTACAACGTGAAAGCACTTATCTGGCATGATCTGAAGAAGCATTGGTTTTACAACATGAAATCGCTTATCTGGCATGATCTGAAGAAGCGTTGGTTTTACAATGTGAAAGCACTTATCTGGTCCATTTTTACAAATAAATACTTTTACTGTGTGAAGTTGTGGTGTTCCTGCTAATTTGTATGCTTTGGATTTTCGGTTTATTTGGCCATTACCTTTATCAGTGGCTTGGTTCTTGCGTTTGCCCCAGTTTAAGTATGATCACATTTCTGGTAAGAGAGTGCTGGGCTGATGGTTAAATGAGGCAAGATAATTTGTAATACACTTTTAGTTGCCCAAGTACATTTTTTTATACTTTGTATGTTATAAATGATGGGTAAAATATTAATCCAAGATACCTTTGGTTTGGTAACCTGCTGTAAGTGATTTCTGTTGCTGTCATTAATTTGTATTACAGATATATTTTTCATTTTTTTGGTAGCGGCAAACAATATGACATTGGATTATGTTGTCGTAATAACAGTCTGTTTGGTTGTATCTATGTACAAAGTTTTGTAAAACTAACTGGATCATTTTCTGTAGGCCAACTAAGACTGGCTAGACTTTAGTAACAAAAGAACAGCGTACATTATCAAATTTAAGTTGGGAATGTCATAGGTGAGATTATGTATGAACAGAGAAAAATAACAAGGAGGCCAGGATTGATCCCTGTGAAACTCCACTGTTAAGGGTGCAGGTGCCTGAGAGCGTATTGTTGGAGTGGACTTAAAGATTTGATGTGTAGATAACTTGGAAGCCATATTAGTGCAGGGGGACTGAAGTTAAATTTACTCAGTTTTTGTAGAAGTAGATTATGGCTCATAGTTTTGAAGGACCTGGCCATGTCAATGAACACACCTCCTTTTAGAATGGATTTGTTCATGTTATTGTAGATGGTGTCTATCTATATGGACAATATACTATGAATAGAGCTGGATTTTCACTATTAGGGCAGCATAGCAGTATGGCACAGGCCGTCTGCAGTGCTGTCTCAACCATTTCAGAATCCTCAAGTTTATGGAAAATAAATTACAATATATAGTACCAGAACACCTTATTTACCAATTAGTTCTCACTGATGAAATGCATCTTTAGTCATGTATTGCTGGTGTCCCTGTTACCAGGCAGTCATTTTGTGTTCTCACTCGGCAGTGTATTACCCTGCTGAAGATCATGCAGATACATAATATAGGAAGCAACCAGTGTAACATAGTACTTATTGATTTCCTTTGTCCACATTTATGTTATTTCAGAACTAGTATATAGTAGGTGTATAGTATAGTATAGTATAGTATAGTATAGTATAGTATAGCATAGTATAGTATAGTATAGTAGGGTATAATATAGTTAAGGTGTGAAAGCATATTTTTCCCCACATGTGGCAGGGCTTGACTCCTTGCAGGTAATGCTTATTTTAGTGTCAGTTTATTTAATTTCATATTTTAATATTTTTTTTACTTCTCTTTGGGAAGTATGACAAATGGTGACAGGGTTTGCAATTCATATGGTCATTCATTTTGTGTTTTGCTACTACCCCAGAATAGGTGTAGGTTCCTACCACAAGGAGTCTTAGATTTCAATAAGCAGTGAGATGCGACCAGAGGAAACAGCCAAACAGTCCTTCCTGATTAGAATGTCTTAGGGATGAAATATATTTATTTATATATATATATATATATATATATATATATTTCAGTTAAGTGTTTTAGTTAAATTTAAAAAAAAAGGAGAGGTTATAATGGCTTTGTGTATTATACTTGTCAGACTGATGGGCATCTAATTCCCAGCACTGGTTGTTGGTCCACTGTTGTGGAGAGGGATAACAGTTGTGGTCCTCCGTTCACTCAGTATGCAATCTATTTTGAGGCTGTAGTTGAATAGTGCCTGTAGTGGTCCTGCTAAGTCAGGTTTTTGACTATTTATGAGGCAACTGGGGATATTGTTAGGGCTCATTGAAGCAGTGTTTTAGGCCTTAACGAGCACTACCAGGACCCGCACCCTTTTGATAGTTGGGGGTAGTTCTTAGAAGGGATTTCATAAGGGGTAGTGGTGGGAGGGGGTGAAGTTAGACCTACATTTTTCATTTAGAAGATTTGATTTGTTACCTTGGTCAGTGAAGGTTGTGACATTTATCACCAGTGCTGTACACTGATTTGTGCAACCTTTAAGGTTCCTTGCATAGCTGAAGAAGGAGCCTGTGATGCTATCCTGACATCATAATTGGCCTTCTTGGACCTTATTAGACCTCTTAACTTCTTGTTTAGTTGAATCAGAGGGCTCTTGTCTCTGTGAGAGTTTCTCTTTCTGATTTTGGCCATGACTTTTTTCTTTTGTTATTTATCCTCTTAAGGTTAGTATTCCTCCAGTGGAGTTTGTTTTGTCGTATTAGATATGAATTTACTTTTGGTAGGTATGGCAGTCTCAATGCAGCCATTTACATATTTGTACAGGGTTTCTGTGAACAATTTTGCATAGGGAGCTGTGCTCATGGGAGCCTTGAATTTTGACAAAGTGCCACTCAACAGGATGTAGCTAGCTT
Source organism: Protopterus annectens (assembly GCF_019279795.1). Classification (NCBI taxonomy): domain Eukaryota; kingdom Metazoa; phylum Chordata; order Ceratodontiformes; family Protopteridae; genus Protopterus; species Protopterus annectens. Next base: position 449,690,370 of record NC_056737.1, on the reverse strand, counting down.
TAAAATAGTTTCTAACTTTTACTGATTTTTTTGGGTCTTCCAGGTTGATTTTTATTTTGAGGGAGACAGCTTTGTGATCTGACCTCACCAATGAGGACATGGCATGGGGTGGGGTGGGGGGGATAATGATCTCCCCTGTTGATGGGTACCAGGTCTAGTATGTTTGAGTCTCTGGTTGGAGTATGCGCTTTCTGGTCCAGGGTGTGCTGACAAAGTCCAGGAAATATTGTGTCTGTGAGTTAGAAGCAGTCTATGTTTCTCAGTCTGTAGAAGAATAGTTAAAGTCCAATACGAATAGGGTATTTGGTTGGATGTTAAACACCTCCAGTAGGTCCAGGTACAACTGTGAACTTTGTTGGTCATAGAGAATTACCTGCAGCTGGCCAGGACATGGTAGGGAAATATCCTATGTTACACCTATACATAAAGGCAGGACCTCCACTGAACTTAATAACTATAGACCCATTGCTATACTCCCCCCTGGCCAAAATTCTAAAAAAAATGCATCCATACACAGGTGCTAAAATATCTCCTAGACAACAGCATCCTGTCACCTACTCATCATGGTTTCAGACCTGCCCATAGTACCACTACAGCCCTTCTCTGCTTTACAGACACAGTAAACTTTCTTAAAAACAAAGGCCTGCAGGTGTGAACTCTTTTTTCGGATATGTCCAAAGCATTTGACACAGTCTCATGCCAGATCCTGATAAACAAACTAAACCAATATCACCTATCAAATTCCACTCTTACCTGGTTCCAACTGACAGGTACCAGGCTATGAAATGGGAAAATTCTCTCTCTCCCCAGCTGCCCATAACTATAGGAGTCTCATTGGGTTCTATCTTAGGACCACTACTGTTCAAAGTCTTCACAAACAACCTCCATACCTCCACACAGCATGCATCTGTCATTCAGTATGCAGAGGATACTACCTTAATCTGTGCTGCACAACATATTCCCACCCTCCTGCAAACAACTCAACTAGCATTCTCTGATGTTGAAAACTACCTTACCAAAGCCCAACTCATCCTCAGTCCAAAGAAAACTCAGCTTATGATTATAACCAGTTCTAACAAAAACACTGATAATAGTCAGTTCACTATCTACTCCACAAATGCCACTCCAATCATTTCAGTGGCACAGTCTAAGCTATTGGGAATGACCATAGACTCCCACCTAAAATTTGAAAGTCATCTCAACTTAACTATTTAAAAAGTACATGCCAAACTGGGATCACTCTACCATATCAAACCGTTTCTTACCAACAACACAAGATCAGCTATTGCTCACTCCCAGCTTCTATCCACCCTACTCTGTGCATCTCCCATTCTGACTAATCTCAATAAAACTGAACTAAGCAAAATGGAAGCCTGCTATAACAGAATTGCCTGCTTTGCTGCAAATTGCTCATATAGAACTCATCACTGTACTGCTTTTGGCTAGCTCCACTGCCTTGAACTGCCCAACCTCCTAACCTACAATCAGCTCTGCCTTTGTCACTCTGTCTATTACCTCCCCAATAAATGCCCTGCCCTTAAAAACCTAGTACATCACTTAGCCAAAAGGCCTCTTAGATCATCAAGCAAACTACTACTAGAAGTCACCAACAGCTATAATAGCTTTGGAAACACACTATATAGTAGTTCAGTGGCTAAAAAATGGAACTCTCTCCCCACTATCATACAAAACAGATCATCCAAAGCCTCCTTTAAAAACCATTAGGCAACATCTTAAGCAAAGTTAGCAGTGACATGACTGCTCCCCAGGCTAGTGAAAGTGGATAAGGTACACATGCTAAGCCTAGAGTACTTGATAATAGTTTTCACTCTTACTCACAAACACTGGCTAATGTACAATGTATGTACTGTACCTGTGTACAATATATGATGTATTCTACCTATGTTCCAAATTTCAGCTGTACACCACAAATCTATTAATTACCTTTATTTTTAAATGAATGTTTTCTTGTTTCTTCTCTTCACTGTAACTGTTCATGTGCTGCATGCCACTGTAAAGACATGTCTATTGTAATTTGTGTGTATACTGATCATGTCTACATATCTAAATGCATCTGCAATTATTTTTCTGTGTGGAGCCCGGGCCTCTGCTGAAAAAGGGCCTTTTCGGCTCAGTCAGACACCCCCCCGGTAAACAAATGTAAAATAAATAAAATAAATAAATAAATGTCAGTAGAGACCTGAATGTGGATGAACTCCAGAGCATAATCCTGTTTAAGTAACATTGAGATGTATTTGCTGCTAACATAAATCAAGATAAGTCTTGGTCTGAAGAAGTTCCATGAAGGGAATGAAAGCGCTTACCAGTTGGAGTTTTATGAAATAAAGTTATTTTGTGTTTTAGCCATTCATTTTTTATTATAAATCAAGACACCTCCACCACGTTAAGCCCCTGTCTGTGTTGTTCTTGGTCTGCATGTGTGAAAGGCACTGTAGCCTTGCACTGCCGGAGTACTTTCTGTGTCTTTAAACAAAGTCTCGGTAACAGCACATATGTCTACATTCTCCAGAGTGAGGAGGGCTTGTAGAGTGTGGAGTTTCTTGTTTAGACTCCTAGCATTGGGCAATAGCACCTTAAGGCTGCTTTGATTTTTTTTTCTCTTATTTTTATATGTTGGTAATTTTGTCATTTTGACATTGCTTGAAAAAGACTCTAAGTGGGTTGATAAAGGTTTAGCAAATATCCAAATACCCAGGGGGGACAGGTGCAGACCATCCTTGACAAAGCAACATGGTTTGTTAACCACTTCCTCCCATGCTGATAGAGATTGGGTTCCCCTGAAGTGATACCAGAAACCAAGCCAATTGTTAAAACCAATGATTTCCTGTTCGTACTGTGGTATCATCCTATGTGAAGGTAGGATGCTGCTGAATGCAAGGCACATACCTCTCTGTGACACAGATATAGAGAGCACCATAATGTTGTTTTGCATATAGTCTAATGAGTTTTGTCTCAGGTCATTTAGACCCACATGGTCTATAATAGAATCATATTGTTACATGTGGTGCCGTGACTTGAATGTGTGAGTGATATTCCAGATCCCGGCTCCAGATAGGCAACTAACCTTTGTCTTCTCTTTGTTCAGCCTGGTGAGAGGGGCATCTGTATCATACAATAAAATATTCTATGACAAGAACACTTTGTTCTTTGGGGACCATTGGGTGCAGACTTACATATGATGTTAGTTGTTTTTCATATATGCTTTGGTGGCTGCTGAGGTTAGGTGTAACCATTAGATGGCTTAGGAAGTCTTTGAGGTTTGGGAAGGTTTCTTTTAAGTGTCTTAGTGTAGGAAGGTCTATGTGTGTGGTGAGTGGTATTTGTGTAGGATATAGAGTGTGTGCATTCTTGACAACCATGTTAGTAAGCAAACGTTTAGCTCCCAAGAAATTCATGTATGTACATCTCTTGCATACTGTGTTAGTTTCTTTAAAGATTAAAAGATTGTCGAAGTACATGAGACAATTGCTGCCCTGTCTCAAGATGCCCATATCTACTAAGCTGGCCACTGAGACAATGTATTGTACTCTGACATCTGAATTAGGGGTGATATATTATGGTTTAGGGTTTACAGTGCCATGTCAAATAGAGTAGTCCCCTTACCACCTTTGAGGTAAAACTAGATAACTGGATTGGCAACATTAAATTCTTATCTAGTCTATCTTGTCCTGCCCTTCTTGAAGCTGTATGAAACATTTGAATTGGAGTTTTGGCTTGGCTGGTAATTGTCTGATGACTGATTGCCTAGTACTTAATATGAACATAGAAATATATGAGTTTTCCGACTATTTACACCTTACCACTTCCCACCCTTAAACCAAACCTCCTTTTTTTAGAAGGTCTATGGTAGTCAAGCCAGGGATAAATTTGAGAATACCCATCCAATTATTCAGGTCCAATTTAAAAGATACTATATCACACTGCTTGCTTTACAGTGGGAGTCTATTCCAGAGGCGGGGAAGGCACTGGGTAATGATCCTACCTCTCTAGTATGTTTTATTTATTTACTAATACATTTATTTTTAGATCCCAGTTCCTGGTATTTGTGGGGCTATTTGATTTATGGAGATACAAGAGATCCAGCACCACTGGGTCCCTAATTGCATGGAGAGCAAAGCATCGATCTTCCCCCAGCAGTTTGTAAGATGCTACATAAACTGCTTTCAGTCTTTTTTGATAGCTTAGAGTATTTCAGCCAGTGATCTTCTTACTTAGGAACCTCTGGGGTCTTTCTAGTTGCTTGATATGTCTATTGAAGTACATCCCAAAGGGGGCATTGTATTCAATAACTGGCCTAATCAATACTGAATGTGGGGGTCAATTGCCTCTATTGGTCTGGGTGGTATTCCTTTAGCAAGTTGCAGTGCTAAGCTGAAGGACTTTCTAACTACTGTTGTTGTATAATGATCAAGGGAGAGAGAATTATCAACCCAAGTTCCATGATCAATTAACAACATTTCATTTTGGAGTGGGATGTTGTATATGTTGTATGCTGGGAGGATGAGATGTTTACCAAATGCAATAATATTACACATTTTAGCATTTAGTTTGGGCTTATTTCAAGACTTCTAGGTATTTTTGTGGGTAAGTTCTTTTTGAAGGGCTTGGGCATCAGAAGGGAACTTGACAGTGACTCACAGTTCACAGTCATCTGCAAGCTTGGCTAGCCAGACGTCTTGGTTCATGGTCTGGAGATGAGAAAAGTAAATGAGATCCCAACACTGAGCCTGGCGGAACACCACTGGTTACCGACATACTCTCCGATGAGGCACATGCTAGCCTCATCATGTGGGTTCTATCTTTTAGCTAGTTTGCTCTCTGTCTTACCACATAGAGATCTATTTGTAATGCATTATGTTTTCTAACTATGCTATCAAAGGGGGATTGTGTCAAATGTCTTAGCCAGGTCAAGGTATGCCTTGTGGACAGCATGACCACTGTCAGCAGCCTGTTTTACCCTTTCAAAAAAGTTAACTGGATTCATTACACAGGATCTATGACCCTTGACAAAGCCAACCACTGTGAATCTTATCTGATGAGATAGGTAGTATCAAAAATATAAGGCAGTTATAACATCTTCTGTGGCTTTGCAAATAAGACTTGTTGGCGGTTGCTGCAGGCTGGTGTCAGTGGTAGGTCCAACCTTGTGGAGTGGCATCACAACTGCTGTATGCCAAACCTCAGGGACAAAGCCAGTGACTTGGTGGCTTTGCAGTTGCCCACCCCTACTGTAAATTTGATCTGGGACACTCCTCCCAGTCCAGTGTCATTACCTCATTATACCTAATCCAGGGAGAACATCTGAGAAGGCCAACCCACTTAGTTTCTGCTCTTCCTTTCCCCTTTCCACTTTAATTTCTAAGCTTGTTTCCTGCCTTTCCTGTAAGTCGTCTAGTCCAGATACAGATTTGCTGTATCCAGAACTGTAAGCTTCTGAGCCTCAAGCCTTTCTGTGTTGGAGGGAAGTCTTCTAGCTTAATTTTGTTTCTTAGAACTAGCCAGTTTTTTAGTTTCAGCATTCAAATATGTTTCTTTGAGCTCAGCACTTGTTCAGAACTCATTGTAAGCACAAAATAAGCTACAAATTACTACAGCGCTTAACTTTCCTCACTTGTCTAGGGAAAACAGTTTTTACTACTTAATAAATAAGCACCTATCCAGGTATGTCTAAGGGTCAGCTCCCAGTGTTTTCTCCTGTCTACCTGATGAATCTGGGCATCTTGGGACAATGCAGCAATTGCCTCTTGTACATATACAACCCTATCCTCCTACCAGCCAACACCACAACCTGTGAGAGATGTACTTATATAGTCAAACTGGAAGCAAAGCTCTCATCACCCAAGACTGGACTAGACAGTCAAGAGGAAAAGGTAAACACTTGCACCACACCACACTCATCACATAGTCCCCCAAAACCTACACCACCAAAACACACACATAGAAACACAAAACACACAACTACATTCACAGAGGTTCTCAATAAAAATCTACCCAAGCAACAGGGACCTCCAAAGCAGAAATGAAAGCAACCACCACCCCCCAACACAACCCAAATGATACATAGCCCACAAACTCAGTGCGCCATTCAACCACAGTCCATAAGGCATAACAACATACCCAACACTCTAGTCATAGGTGACTCTATAGTCAGGCATACTGATGTTTCACTCACCAGGCTAAACAAGGTGAAGGTTACTGTCAGCTGCCTGTCGGGTGCCAGGATCCGCCACATAATGTACGCACTCAGGTCACTCCCCAACAAGTACAAATATGACACTGGTGTGAATGACCTGCGACATACCTCCCTGGACTACATGAAAAGAGACATGGAGGCGCTGTCCAATCTTGTAGCCCAGGCAGGTATGACCCTAGCCCTGAGTAGCATCCTGCCATCACCCAGAATGATATCACAGTACAAGGACAAAATGATTGAATTCAACAATTGGCTAAGCTTCTGGTGTCATTCTAAGGGGATCCAGTATCTGTCTGCCTGGGATGACATGATCGACAAACCATGATGCTTTGCCAGAGATGGCCTGCACATGTCACCCTTGGGATTCCGGATACTGGCTAAGGCTCTTGCCACCCCTATAGTGCCTTTTTAAGGCAAGGTTCAAATGACAAATTCACCAAAAATACAGGCCAATAAGGGAAAGAAAGGAAGAAATCAAATGCCATCATGGAAGTACTGAATACTGAAAAACTATAAAGCAATTAAGACAAGAAGTGTCACTGTTACAAGTCAACAAAAATACTTGGAAAGATAGAGGTGATAAAAGCAACATGCATTATAGAACAGACCAGCATCTATCATAAACTATTGCAAATAATAAACTAAAGATATCAGCACAGGCAGAAAAACGTAGAAGATATGCAGATAAATATAAAGGAAAAGTACAAAATAAGCAATACATTGTTGACCCAAACAAGTTTTACAGAGAAATGGGAAACAAAGTAAAAGTAATAGAAACACCACCAACAAAACAAGAAATAGTCACATTTTGGAGAAATATCTAAAAAGACCCTGTAGAACATAACAATGATGCTGAAAGGATAGAAGAAGTAAAAGAAACAGTAAGAATTTCAAATGTACAGGGTATGAAAAGGGATGAAGTAATGACCAGAGAAATTAAAAGTTAATTAAGAATAGCTCTTGACTGCAAATCCCAACGCCCAGGTGCAGTGCCTAATTTCTAGCAGAGACTATTAATATCTTTACACAAAGATATAGCCCTGAGTAAGAACTAATTATATGTGCACCCTGAACAGATACCAACCTGGTTGACAACAGAAAAAAGTGATACTCCTCCTCCTTAAGAGTAAACTTTCAAGCTATCCTAAAATCTATAGACCAATAACTTGTTCTTCATTGCTGTATAAACTGTATACTAGAAGTGATGCTGATAGAGTTTATAGTCATTTAGACGAAAACTCACTCATGGCAGTAGAACAAAAGGGTAACAAAAGAAAGTCATATAAAGGCTCATTTTTTGTTAAATAAAGTCATAATGGAGAAATGGAAAAAGGGAAAGAATCTAAGTATGACATACAGAGAATACAAAAAAAAAAAACATATGACAGCATCCCATATTCATGGATGAAGGTGTGCTTATTGATGTATAAGAGACACCCTACACTGAACCATTACATTTCTGTGATTATGAAACAGCGGCAAACTACTTTGCAGCTAATCCATAATAAAGGACATATTATTATCCCAAGGATAAAAGTCCAAAGGGGGATATTCCAGGGTGGTTCTTTTGTCTTTCCCTTAACCCGTTTCTTTACTTAACAGAGTAGGACATGGTTACAATTTGACTCCCAGACAGCAACAAAAACAGTAAAAGTAGCTGAATAAAGTGTTTTTAACTATATTACGAACCTTGAATCCATGTTCTCTCGCAAATGAGTCAGTGCATATAACAATGAATGGGTTGCCAGCTTGGACACCTCACCTCCTACTCCACCCAAACCCACATCACACATACCTACATATGCAGAGGTCCTCACCAGAAACATACCTAAACACCAGAGACCTCCCAAACACAAATGCATACTACACATAATACTTCCACTGCAGAACACATTAAACATAATAGCTCATGCACCAGTGTCTCACCGGTCAAACCCTTAAGGCAAAACACAACATCAAACATATTAGTCATAGGTGATTCCATCATGAAACAGAGATACACTGATGTCCCTCTCACCAGGCTGGATAAGGAAAAGGTCACGGTCAGCTGTCTGTCAGGTGCCAGGATGCACCATATCACACATGCAGTCAAGTCTCTCAACAACAGGTACTGTTATGACTCCATCATAGTCCATGTTGGTGTGAATGATTTGAAAAGTACCTCTCTGGACTGTATGAAGAGACATGACTGAGCTCTCGGACTATGTGTCTCAGGCAGGCATGCCCCTAGCCTTAAGCAGCAATTTACCTTAACCTAGGATGTTGCCTCAAAACAAACAGAAACCAACAGTTCAAAAATAGATGTGAGAAAACTAGATATAATAGTCCATGAAAAGAAGCCAAAAGCAGCATTGATAACTGAAATTGCTACACTCATTGATTACAGTGTCTAATGTACAGAGATACACAAAGTCATAAAATACCAGGATTTACAGGCAGAAATGTGGGAAATGTAGAAGAAGGATACCCAGACAGGACAAATAGTAATAGGAGCAAAGGGTCTCATAAGCAAGAACTTAAAGTCTTATTTAGATTTGCTACTGAGACATGTAACTGCATATGAACTGCAGAAGCAGATATTTCTAGGTACATTGTGGATGTTGCAAAGAGCACTTTTGTTAACATCAAAGATTGAAACACTATTAATTTCACAAAATGTAATCATATTTTGACTTAGGAATGGGATCCATTCCTGTCATGGTATTAGAAACCCATAAGACTTGGGGAAATTAAACTGATAAACCAACCCAAAAGATGTCAGCAAAATTGAAGCAGTCTCCTAAAACCAGGTGGAAAACCCACCCCAAATCCTTCCCAGCTGAAACCAGAAGGGGAACATTGTAGACAAATTCAACAAAGACTTAAGTCCAGTACTATTGTTACCTCAAACAATAATAACCTATACCCACCCCACCTAATCCCTCCCAGACCCAAGCTCAGCACCCCAACTCAACCTAATAATCATTGAGACAAATACCATTAGAAAATATATTAAAAAACTAAACCCACAACATTATCTCCTATGAACCTGCCATTGAAATACTTCAGTATAGCCACTTACATCATTTGCTACCCTGCCTCTATCCTAGTTAATATAGCCATCACAGAAAATTGCATCCCAGCCTTATGGAAAGCTTCATTCATAATCCAATTACACAAAGATGGCAAATCCACCGAATGGACAAACTACTGCCCTATAGCAATCTTTTCTCCCCTCTCCAAAGTACATGAAAATTGCATACATCAGCAACTCCTAGCCTTTCTATTTGATAACCAATTAATTTTTCCTACCCAACATGTCTTTGTCCCCACCACAGCACTGGAGCTGACCTACTACATTTCTTAAATATTATTAATCAGACTAAACACTTGGGTAATTTTGTCGCCACCCTTTTCTTGGAGTTGTCAAAAGCCTTCGACATGGTCCCACATTAACTACTCCAAAGCCTAAATCTTACAGGCCTCACAACTCTCTCAATTAGTTGGTTGACCAGCTACCCAAACAATTGCACCCAGTCTGTAAAATGTGATGACTCACTCCACCTTTCTTCCAGTCACTACAGGACTCACCCAAGGCTCCATACTTGGGCCAGTATTTTTTCAATATCTTCACTAATGACATGCACAAGAAATCAAAACTTGCCTCCATAATACAATATTCTGAGGACTCAACTTTAGTTTGCTCAGCCCCAAATCTTCCCGCCTTAGAAACCATCTAGCAGGAAGCTTTCACCTCTGTAGAAAACTGACTAAATCAATCTCAGTTGCTCTTAAACCCCAGCAAGACCAAATTAATCTAGTCCTTCCCAAAAACATAAATCAAAACAAAACTGACCTTCATGTCACCAGCACAAAATTGCTGATAAGTTCAAATTTGATCTGCTCATTAACACTGCAGTCAATAAGACACTTTGCAAATTAGGCAGTCTTTACGGAAGAAAGCATCTATGTGATCATAGTAAAAACAGAACTGCCACCTCCCGTCTTATTCGTACCCTCCTATATGCATTAACAATATTCACAAATCTCAACTCTTCCATGAAACACAGACTAGAAAGCACCCACAACAAAATTAGCAAATTCACTTGCAGCCTACAAATCTACTCCCACCACTGCATGGCACTCAGTGCTCTCAACTGGGACTTCCTCAACACATTATCTACTCCCAGCTAAACCCGGCAAACAAAATAGTTCATCATACCCTTGATGCCAAATCTCATCTAATGGCATGTACCAAACAAAACCCTAAGACCTTTGGCTAATAAATCAAATAATTATTACAGTGACTCGCTATTCTCTGTTGCCATCTCCAAGGCATGGCCCAAACTTTCAAACCACTTCAGGCATTTAAATAACATGCAACAATGCAAATATACCCTAAAATATCATCTGGCAACTAATAAAATATGCAACTGTACCACACCTACAGCTTGAAGTATGAAATCCTAATGCTGTCATCTATGGATACCAAACAAGTGTATTAATATAGCATTTTTGATTTTGCTCTTAGCATCTTGTAAACATGTATTCTCTTAATTTGACATGCTTTGTAAATAGAGCCCACTGACCATTTGCTTTGGAATACTTTACAAATAATGTTTGTTAACTGTTTTCTGTTGAAATGTCAAAATGTATTTCTGTCCTTGTTTTAAAACTTTTCTTCCAGGGCCTTCATTGAAATTGGGTATTTCAGTTCCCAGATGGACTTTTATGGTAAACAAAAACAAATAAAAATAAATGGTACTTTTCCATTAAATCCCTACCACTTTGAGCTGGTGTGTTTTGGTGGTATTTCAGTAGCGGTTTTTCGGTGACACAACTTGACCTGAACATGGTTTTCTGCAGCACAGGTACTCCACTACCTATACTTGTTTTCTGCAGAAAGCAACAGTGTGTGTGGAAGGAGTAAGTATACTGTGCCTGTTGACAAACCAACCCCCTTCCTTTCTTGCCTTTGTTCCGATGTGAGTACCACAGTACATCGTGTACTGCACATCCTCAGCTTTCCGACTTGCAAGTCATGTCTCCTCTACAGTCACTTGACAGCAACAGAAAAACTTTCTCATATAGCTCTACACTTTTAACAACTGCAATAGTCATAAAACACTACAGATTTTATTTCCACATGTTTCAGCACTGCTGTGATTCACCACTGACACACTTAAAGGAGGTTGCGGTGCGTTAGTCCCTTCACCTAATATACGTCCCGTACAACAACCAGCTTCTCGGGATTAATTACACTTTTATCACGATTCATACATACCAAAGTCACACAAATGACTTACAAAACATTACACTTTGTTCAGTTCTCTCCAGTCTTTGTTAAGCTTTAAAACTGGGGTTAGTGACCTAAACTATGACTCCTTATACTACACATGACTGTTGGCAAACTCAAACTGTACAAATGTATTATTTGCATGATACCGACTGGCAGTTTTTGCCAAGTCACTCGCACATTAGCGAGAGTCACAGTACAGCTTATAATAAATTACAAGTAAACAGAATTAAAAAAATTATGTCCCTCTTCTTGTCACCATACCTCTATAAACCGTTACTTTGAGAACAACCCACGTACTTCGTTCTTCACACTAGCGCAAAGTGGTAGGGGTTTAATGGAAAAGTACCAAATAAATAATCAGTCTACAGACCGTTACAAACATATATATTTAAAACGTTTCCTTTGTCCTCAATGAAGACAGCAAAAAGACCGAGGGAGAATTTGAGACTGCCCATCCAGTTTTGTTAGTTTACCTTGGAGGTGGCAAGGATGCTATTTTTCTTGACATATAGTGACATTCTGTTCTGGTGGGAGGATATATTGAGATAAGAATCTATCATGCCAACGTTTCATTTATCTGTTGATGGCAGATTTAGGTCCTTTAACCAGTTATTGGTAGGAATCATTTGTTCTGCAAAGGTCAAGAAGGGTCTGGTCTTTTATTGGTCCTAAGATTACATGCAGATCACCATTAAGGAGTCTGTAAGAGAGTGAGTACTGGGAGAGATTATTCCTACACCATTTTAGGGTATTACACACTATACATGCCATGGTATGCTGCTTTATGAACATCATTTCAAGTATCTGCTCCATCTGTACCCACCTTAAGAAGAAAAATCAATTCATTTAGTGCATTCTGAGTGAAAAAATAATCATTTTTAACTTCTCCTCCGACCATCTTTTTTGTAATATCACCGTCTGTTTTGTATATTCTTTCCTTTAAGGTAAGACAGACAGGTTTCATCATCATCATTGTCGTTCTTGGACTTTATTTCTCTTCAGATATTTAAATGTTTCTTTTTCATCTCCTTAGTCATTTCATTTTTTTAGGATTTGCATATTAAAAGTTTGTACCTTGTTATCTGAATCTGGATGTCATTGTTCCCAGGGGCATGTGTAACATTTATTCTTTGACTACTAATCTCTCTGCACTACATCTGCAGATGCACCTGCAATCTACAATACCACAACCCCTTACCTGAATACATATAATCAAATGTTTGGTATTTAATCAAACACACCTCTGAAGAAGAGAGGAATGAAATTGTAAAATATATATGGAAATAATCAAGTCCAAACACTTTACAGACTGAAAAGTATAGCTGCTTCCCAAAGTAATTTATTTTTATTAGGGCTCATTATGAAAAAAATGTTTAGGAATAAAATGGGAAAATATTCTTTAGCACCATCATTTATACCTAAGATATGTTTAATATAGCGTATGCTTTAACTTCTGTCTTAGCCAAAATATATATCTTCAATTCTTATTAATTTTTCTCATGGCACTAGTTTTAGGTACTGCTTTATGAAAGCAGACAACCAGTGAACTAGACAGAATGACAGCCTGACGGATGAGACAAGTAGACAGATTGACAGGGCACATGAGCAGATAGGTAGCTAGATGAAAAGCCCAATCATTAGTAATTTTAATTAGAAGGGTTACAAACCCTTAATCCTACCCAGTATTTTTCAAGATAGGAAGTGGGAGTGTTTGGTGGGGCACAAGCTCCCTCACCCTTACAAATAGAATTAACATAAACAGACCCTCATTTAGTCTCCAGAACTGTCATAATGACATGCCAGCTGCCAGATTGCTACACAGATTCACTAACAGGGCCCAGTTTTCTCTAGTATCACATTAAAAAGAGACCACCTAGTGTACATTGTGGCTAGCAGTAAACAAATGAGACAGCCTTAATAAGAATTATGGGCTGGGATAATTGGTGAAACATTATAGTAGATAAAAATACAAAGAGGATCACTTTACATGGAATAGTTCCTGTGGATGGTACCACAGAGGTCAATACTGACAGGTTTATTGACACACTGAATGGTCATTATAAATGTGGTTCAGAGCAAAGGTACACACAAGGATTATACTATTAGACATTACCATTAATCATCAAGTGCAGTAAAACATAAGTTAGGGATATGGAATGAAACCGTAGCATTTTTAGATACGTAGAAGGGACGGCTTATTTGAAGTGTATTAACCCTCCAGATGCACAGTAGCAAGCCCTTCCCAAATTCCGCCTAACACCCAGGATTACTTTGTCAACAAACACTCATGAATGGATATTTTTTTCAGTTTGTGGTTCTCATAATATTCATTGTGTTGAGACCGTGAAACTTCAACAACTTTAATTAAGTAATGAAGTAATCAAAGAGTAAATCCATGAAGTTAAATTTAAGCAGTTACAGCACCCTAGTAAAACGGTTATTTTTTTAGCTACGAGATGCATAACCTGACTTTTAACTTTGGAAATTGTCACTCTGTTAAATGTTATACTCTGTGCTGGATCTAGCCCATATGGCCACAGTTAGTTGCAGCAGTAATTGTTCGAATATTTGCCATTATGGCAATTTTGCACAAAATGTACACTAAGCCTGAATATACAGTAGAGAACACGTTACAAGAAAATCCAAACAAGAGAACAACCATTCGATGGAACAGAAAGACACGGAACAGAATCGCGGCTCATACATAATGCCATTAAAACAAAACTGATTCTCTTCAGCTGTGACACCGTAAAAAACAGAAGTATTTTAAAGGTAGCTTCTTACAGCAATGCTTCAGTTGAAAAACTATGTAGCACAAAACTGACTGTAGTTACCACTGATCATAACTTAAAATCTGACATATACAAAATATGTAGTATTCACAACCCATACTCTGCTGCTTCAGATCTTATCACTCGTAAGTTAAAAAAACAACAGATTACTTAAAACTGCTCATTCTTTGTTGACCGGGTTACTATCATAAGGCTACTAATGTAAACACTTTTTCAACTTCAAGCTTATTTATTATTCTTTTTTTTTTTTACCTCATTTAAAATAAAATGTGGAGATTCTGTTGCCAACACAGGCCTCTTAAGGAAAAGAAGCTGAATATCCTGTTAAAACAAATGGAAATAAACACGACAGTTGCAAACAATTAAGAGAAACTGTTCACAAAACAGTGTAAAGTTTTGACTATAACACCTTCGTAAAGATGCAATTGGACTTGAGATTATTCAGCAAAAAGCTGCAAATGTAGGTATCAAAACCCACGTTAAAAGCAAAACGTGACTTATCAAAGGTTGTTATGCTATTACCTTTTCAGTTACCCATGAAATACACTAATCACGAAGTGTCATGTTGTCACCAGCAAATCTGCATGCTGTGTCAATCATGCCCCATTAGCATATTGCATCACCGGTTTCTGGCTTGTCAATCACTCAGGCCATGCTCATTCCTGTGCAAAATAGCCAGGCGGTTAATACACTTCAACAAAGCCGAAGGGACCACATATAATATAAGTTCTCAGTGGAAACTAAAGTTACTATCATCCCAGACAAAAAAGGTAGGTACAATTCCATAAAAATGAATAGTGTTATCATAAAGAAATAAAAACAAGTACTAAAGTCAAATGAAGAGGGGAGCATTTATTCCTTGATAAGGTACTAACTCATCTGTGATCACCTCACACAACTGTAATAAATGACTGAAAATTCCAAATGTGAACAGCATTTGAAAAAAAAAAAACAGAAAATATTCTTTCAGGGAGACAAACCACTGCATCCCATCACACCTCTGTTATTTACATATACCGCGTACAAGATCATGATATCAAAGGGAAAGGGAAATTCAGACCCCTTAAGGAATAGCTCAGCAGTTGTGCATTACTGCGTGCACAAGTGAGTGTTGATCAATAGTGTTTCACAGGGCAATTGTTTGGTTTAAGACACACCAAGATGCCCAGTGGCAAACCATGCCCTTTGGGTGACGTCTGTCTACATGTAAAATACAAATGTAATCATGTGCAAGAATGAGACAGTGTAATAAGGGCAGCACAATATAAAATTAACAGAATTTGACCAATTAAAAGAAGCAAGCTATACAGCTAAAATCACAGAGAAAAACATTAATAAAGACTGGAATGGAAACAAATTCACTGAGAGAACATAACTATTAAAGACTGGGAAAATTATTCTCTGACTACATATTTTCAATGTTTATACATTGGAACCATACAAACTTAGTACATATTTTCTTTTTTGGAGAAGTATTAAACTCTAACATCTAGCATCTGTAATTCTCTGTGATTTACCAGAAAATTAAAAATTTATGAGGCAGGGCAAAAATAAAGGATGTTCTGCAAAATTAAGCACAGGGGAGTGGTATGCGTGACTAGACGAGTGCTGTCAGGTTTATAAACAAATCCTGGTAAAACAGTATCCATTGTACTGCTTGTCAACAGTTAGCAACTTTGGTAATAAAAAAACACAATTCCCGAGAGTGTTTCCCTTGTTTATTTTGCCTTTATAATAATTTTCATGAGAAATGAAGCATTTCAATCTCTCTTAAAGCAGCAATGCACTGTCAATGCTTCTGCTCACCTGGGGTGTCATTGTAAAGTTGTAATTACATAAATTTAATCTCTTGGGTCCACAGGGAGCCCAGGTACACAGTACATTTTGTGGTGAATGATTTCTTCAATGTTATGTCAGCAAAGATAATGGTTAAAGGACAAAAGTCTCTCAAAATCTCTAAGGCTTTTTGTATAGCTTATTTTTTTGGGGGTACAGGTGACAACTTTACAGGTTAAAATCAGATATTTAATTTCCTGCACTTACATAATTGTTGCACACTTTCCTCAGCTGAAATTCTGCATTCACATTAAGAAACAATGGCAACAAAAGGTTAAACTGTCTTTTCTTCAAAACCACGGCCAGCCATGCCCACAGCTGTAAGACTGAAACTGCATGTTTTAATCTGAACAATCAACTTCTGCAAGACAACTCTGGCTCCCAGTCACATCTTTTGTCTGATGTAGTTCAAAGTCTAATAACCAGCCAGTCATATTGGGCCTACACACACACACACACACACACACACACACACACACACACACACACACACACACACACACACACACACACACACACACACACACACACACAAACACACTTACCTGTTTTATAATTGCGAAACACAACACAGCCACAAAACTCCCAAACTCACTTGTCCTGTATAGAATAAATATCCAAAATTCCAACAAAAACACCAGGACTTAGAGACAGCTGCAGGATCCAGTACAAACAGATTTTAATGAACACAAACGGTTTCATGGGCAACCCCACTTTATCAGATGTCAGTATAAAATAAAACAACCATACCCCTCTCATTTATACAAATCCCCATGAATCACATGACTTAAAACAGCCTATAGCTCCTAGGAACACAATCAATAGCTATTTGTTCCATTTTATTTTATACTGACATCTGATGAAGTGCGGTTGCCTGTGAAAGCGCTTGTGTTCATTAAAATCTGTTTGGACTGGATTCTGCAGCTGTCTCCGAGTCCTGATGTTTTATAGTTGTGATTGACTCTTTGTACAAAAAATATATATATAGTTTTGCAGAAAATCTCAAACCAGCAGAAGAAGTGGCGATATTTGACTTGAGGGCCTCACCAGTTCGTTTCGCGCAGAAGTGGGCGTGTCGCGAACTGAGTGACAAACCGGTCTGCATATGTAATAAGCCCCCAAGTAATTGCACCTGCATACATGATGTGAAAATATTAATGTAAATTAAATGTACATACTACTTCCAAAACACAAAAAGGTTAATGCACTATAAACCCTTACTGTAGATGATAGAAGCAGAAACATAAAGTGAATATTTCAAGCCACATCCAGCAAGATGGGCAAATGGTAGCACTAAAAGGATAGGATATGAAATATTTTTTTTTTTGGCTGCTTTTTGCCGTTTGCCTATCCAGCTGGATGTCATTAGAAATATTAACTTTATATTTATTTTAATTTTATAATTTAATTTTAAGGGCTTTTCGGTGGTTACTGGAATTGTAAGCACCAAGCAATGAAGTCTTTGGGATAACGTCCATGAAAATGGATAAGCAATAAAACAATCAGTTACGCTGCACATACTTGTCATTTCTGAAACATGAGGGGGCGTGAATATTTGCAAAATGTGCAGGTAACGCTTTAAACTAATGCTAGAGAACTACTATATTGCTGTCTATATAAGTTGCCAATTCTCGGGGTTGGTATTACGGTTGAAGTATTTACTTCACAAACATAAGGTATAGTGTTTGACTTTGAAAAGGGGAATTAACTAGACATAAAGTGTCCCACATGGGCAGCTACCTAGTACTTACCTGTAAAAATAATTTCAAGAAACTATTTTTGAAAAACATGCCTTTCTTCTCCACAAAGAAGCTTCTCGTTTAAATTTAAATACCCTAGACTGCAAGATTTTCCTAGCTAATGGATGCAAGAACAGCATGCGAGCTGAAAACTTTTGTTTTACACGTTTTGTAATTCAACAGATATTGCCGTTTGATAAGGTAAGTAGAAATGTAATATTGTAATATTGGGAATTACGTTTTACTGTTTTATTTATTGCTATATTAC
The DNA here is from genome assembly GCF_019279795.1 of Protopterus annectens. Taxonomy (NCBI): domain Eukaryota; kingdom Metazoa; phylum Chordata; order Ceratodontiformes; family Protopteridae; genus Protopterus; species Protopterus annectens. The sequence continues at coordinate 449,672,243 of NC_056737.1, read as the reverse complement.
ACGTCAGTGTGCTTGTTTTCTTTTTTTGACATCCGATGGTACATTCGGAAGGAATGCATATTCATGAATGACATTCCACGGGGGGTGGGTTTTGGATGGGGCTTGCTACTGCGCACCTGGTAAGGCCCTCAAGTAAAGTATCACCAAAGAAGCAATCCTATAAAGTAAGTGCAACAGAAACGTATGTCAGAGAGTATTTTAAAATTTGTGCATGTAGTTTAGCACAGAATACTGATTGAATGACATCACAGGCCATGTGCCTGTAGCCTGTACTCTAAATATGTGTATGCATATATATATATATATATACATTTGTATACATATATGATATGCTATATGATACACACACATGTATACATATACATACAGACATACACACACACACACACACACACACACACACACACACACACACACACACACACACACACACACACACATACATGCATTACATGCATAAATATATCAAATGAGCCCCACAATTAAAGTTTAACTCATATAGTATGCATTTTTGTATTACTTCATACTGTCATTTATATATAAATATAAATATATAACAGCATTAATATCTTTGATTACCTGTGACAGCAGTGAATATCTTATGATTTACTGTTACAGTGACTGATAGCAGACAATATCTTGATCACTAACTTTTCATTAATAACTGCTCTTCTGCTTTAGCTCAAAAATAAACAGAAGTCTTTGGCTGTCAGAGGAGTAGAATTTTGACAGCAGCAACATTCCTGCTGCGTTAGCAAGTTGCTGTTTCCATGGCACATATTGCATGTAAATATTTTAGGTTTTCAGTGTTAGCAAAACTAAAAACTTAAAAAAAATTAGGCATAAAGCAAGCAATAATGCAGAAAAGAGTGTGTGTTACTGTGTAAATAACACATGCCTACGGATGTTCTGAGGCCTGGAAGGGTGTTATTTACACAGTAACACACACCCTGGAAAAAATTACTGTGTTTAGAGAATGGGTTGTCCATAAAATTGTTTTGTTTTACTTATTTTTAGCATATTATTATTATTATTATATTTTTGATGTAAAATAGTTCCCCTGCCTGTTTCAAACTTGCTGTAGTATATGTAAATAATGGGTACTTTTCCGTTATCGGGGCAACAGTTTCAACGTGATTGTTCAGCTGTAATCCAATTCCTCAACATGTCTGCTAACCACATATCTGTAAGAATTATTTGTTTTAATAATGCAGTTAAAAAAGGTTATTTTTAAATTTTAGACACTTCTGGTTAATAGATGTGGAAAGCTACTGGATGACAGCTGAACGATTACGTTGAAACTGTCAGCTTATCTCCCTGAAATGAAACTATACCCACTTTCCTAATTTCGTGTTTCTGTTTGTTTTGCTCAGCTTCCTTGTGTCACTAAACTACTAAGCTCCTTGCATTTAAAGGCATCTGTAAGGACGGAGTCACACCTGTAGGGCAGCAGTAAAACAAAGGAGCAAGTCTGCACTTAACAGATGAACTTTGCACATTGCAGGGCCGTTACAAGCCAAGTAACCGGTTGGCTTCTGGCTTTTACTTATGTCCCTGTTTCATCGTTCTGCTGGTGGAACTGAGTGAGAAGGCTTGTCGTGCTTGCAAATGTATGAACTGAGTGACATCACGTCTGGCGGGAGATATAAGTCGCCTTTTAATTGAAGCCAATAGCCAGAGCATATGTTAGGCCCCCTCTGCCAGGCCACAAAGGAAATAAAATGCGTCTTCTGTTCTGGCTAATGCTGGGAGGGTTTTATTTGGATAAACTTTACATCCAGCAGTGAAGTGTGTTTCTGCACTCTCACCCAAATCACCTGAACAAAAATTTAACGTTGAGGACTGGGCGCAGTATACCTCACAGAGGCAGGCAGAGGCATGACGAACACATTAATTGGCTTAAATATGTATATAAGAAGTATATAAAAACACCATTAACCCAAACTACTTTTCCTTCATTGAACCAACAGCTGTGCGATCATTGCAGGTGTGTGCCTGCTAGCAGGTTAGAACTGTTGTCCCAATAACGGAAAAGTACCAAATAATGTTGGAGGAAGTATTTTACATCCAAAATATAAGATTTTCAAAGAACATACAGATTTTTACCTCATTTTTTGGACTATTACTCATAAAATTTGTGGTTGGCTGGCAAATCTTTGGAGACTGAAGTCACTGAATAATGGCATATATTTGAGTTTCAGAATTTTATTTCCTTAAAAAAATGCATACTAAAACAAAGGTACTTACGTATTATCACAACTACATTCTCACGGTTGCAAAATTCATAATGTGTCATGGAAAACAGTTTTATTGAGCTGGAAAGGGGAGTGTAAGCAAGTAAGTACTGCTGTGGCACATGCATTATGGGGAGGGAGAGGAATAAATGTAAATTTTTCGACTCCTGCCCGGCATGTCTCACTTTCACGGTGAACTCCACTCTGCTGCACCTCATGACACATCCTGCCTTGCTGATTACAACTGAAACAAAGGCAAGTTAATCAGGAATATTCCCTCTGAATGTTCATGGCCAGTGCTTAAACTTTATTGTATTTATCACTCTTCTTTTAACCAGCTATGCAACTGCTATTTGGCCCGTAGGGGAAACGTGCAAGTTTTAAACTTTTACTTATCGGAAAGAGTATTTCCTGTCTTCTGCAGTATCAGAATGAAGAATTAGCCACTAATTTTGGACTCGTCTTTGCATTCCTTTGGTCAATCATTAGCAGCTTCTGTGTGTGTGTGTGTGTGTGTGTGTGTGTGTGTGTGTGTGTGTGTGTGTGTGTGTGTGTGTGTGTTGGGGGGGGTCAACTGACACTTTACATTGTTTACTCTTTAGATTTAAATTTGGGTTAGTAAAGAAATAGTCATCATTGTGCATATAAGGAATCACGTTCTTATTATCAGCAGCAACTGTTAGGAAAGGTTTTGCTACTTGTGTTGAAATTCAAAAAGTTTGTAAATATGATAAGAAGCTGCAGTAAATGTCTTTAACTGCATAAAAATAAAATTCATACCGTTAAATGAGCATTATTTCATGTATTTTTATTAATGTATCTTTCCTAAAAGAAAAGCGGCAAAACAAATTCGGACACTATGTGAAAGCCACAACCACGAGAATGTGGTTGCGATAATACGTAAGTACCAAAACTAATTTTTTTTCTACCAACTTTCTAATTTTATAACAGCAGTATTTAAAAATCTGTTCCTATTTTTGAGCCTTTGTTCCCCCTTTATTTTAAGCTTTATCCAGTTTTCTTGAGCTATGAGTTTGAGAGGTTTGCATACTTTTAACTGTTGCTGTTGCTGCCACTACTAGATCTCTCTCTGTCTCTCTCTCTCACACACACACACACACACACACACACACACACACACACACACACACGCAAACACACACACACACACACACATGCGCATGCACTCACACACACTTTCATGCACTCAGTCATGCATATACTCACACACACAATTTTCCTCCTTTTTTATGTTTCTTTTAATTTTGTACTTGCTAAAAAGCAAAAGTGCTGCTTAATGTCTGTAAAAATAAATGCTCAATCAACCTCAGTCTCACTTTCACGCACATATACACTGACACACAAAGACATAAACTCACACACAAACACACTGACACACACACACACATAGACACACACACACACACACACACACACACACACACACACACACTTCCATTTTTTTTTGTTTGTTTAAATTTTTACTTTAGGGTGGTTTAGTGATAGAACATTGTTCTTTCAATACATGGAAGCATGCAGATCTCTGTTCTTAAAGATTTCCAGCTCTTTAAAATCAACATACATATGAAGCTATATCTATATCTTTCTATATATTTATGTATCTATATCTATCTATCTATCTATCTATATATATATATATATATATACATATATATATATATATATATATATATATATATATGTATATGTATATATATATATATATATATATATATATATATATACATACATACATACACATATATACAGAATATATATATATATATATATATATATATATATATATATATCTACACACACACACACACATATAAATATAAATATAGAAACTGTATATGCATTTCCTTTCACCAGTTTGATAACTTACATAGGAACAGCATGGTTCATACTCAGTAATCTGGAGTTCAGACACACATTGATATCACTTTTAGAGTAGAAACGTGACACTGCATAACAAGTGATCTATGCTGAACTATGTACGTGAATATAAAAGTGTTTTCTGAGAAGCATGTTTTTGCTGTCCTTCATTTCTAGGATTGTTTTAATTTGTATTGCATTTCACATTTCATTTTATATTTTCTGCAGATATATATTTTTATCTGGTTAACAAAATTATAAATATATGAAATTAAAGAATATCCTTCCTTCATTTTACTCCAGTGTTTTTTTTCTCTTTTTTATGATGACAATTTCCCTCATTACAATGGCATTATCCATTTCATATGGAACTATAAATATTTTTCTACCATTATGACTCCTTGTAATGTAAGTTCATAAACTTATGTGGTGCTCCTTTGTATTCGTAAGTACTGTTATTTTACTCTGTGTCTTTAACTGATAGTTTACTGTTATTTACTGTTAGTGGACTGTTATGCTGTACTGCCAAGGCCATAAGAAGGGTGAAACATGCATGTCCACAGCTAGTGGGGTTTGACTTTATTGTCTTGAATTTGTCCATAACAGACTTAAAAAGGAAAAATGTCATGGGCATTCAGAACTGCCATATTACTGAAACACCTGATGTCCTTAACTCCCATTACAGCTAAGTGAGGCCACCGGGTGCATCTGCAGTTAACTCCTACTGACGCCTCTAGGTGTCAAATATTGTTTGTTCATATTTGCATCAGTAATTCCAAAACCATGGTATATGCAAGGTTTTAAAAGAGTTCATCTTAAAGTTTACGCAATGGCAAACAACTGCATTAATATTTGGCCTCTGTCTAGTGCAGTTAAATAGATATTTACTGTTTTTTAATGGCATTAATTTATACATATCATTTTTAAATATTTGTCTAAATATCTCAACAACTGAGTAACACAAACATAACTCCTTATCCTCTTATGAAAGCTCTCAGCTAGATTAATAAAATGCAGCTGACAGTATATGTGTAACTTAAGTGGTTGCTGAGATATTGTAAGCCTTTTACAAAATATTACAAATGTAATAGCTACTGTGTTTACTGTGACTTATAAAATTTGGTTTAAGACATAGAATATAAAAGAATACTACCACTATAAAAATAGTATGTGCTGAAGAGCTTGTCATTTGTATTTCTTACATAACCCCTATGGTTCCAGAGATATGAACATGTTTGAAATGTGAGGACATAATTTGATTCTGTCAAAAGGCTTAAGCTCTGTCCATTAAAAGTTACAGTGCAAAGTTCCTGAGCTCCATTGGAGTGAATGAGTTAAGGAGTCATTTGCATATATCCCATGTTACCTCGAATACAAGAGGTTTTAAGGAATCACATAGTGGAAAATCTAGCTTGGCTAGGTTTTTCTTGTAGTTTTTACTGACTGGTTTGTCTGTGTGACCTTGTTAACCAATATCATTATTTTAATTTAATGTTTTTACAGTGTGATATAGAATAAACATTGACACCTTGGGAATTAGTGACCCAAAATGTATTGGAACATGTCATTTTACATCGACTAATCATTAGGTTGTTTGTTATAGTCAACGGTCTTGCAGGAGAAATTGAGTAGCTCTTATGATTAATAAAAGGGTGTCAAAATCAATGTTTGATTACAACCCAAAAAATAATTGAGTGATCTCACTCAGACTGCAAGTAACCAATTCAGCATTACAGTGGTAATAGTACATGCTCCAAATACATTCGAGGAAGAGGAGGAAGGTAACCAATTTTATGAGGATCTGCAGAAAAATTGGAAATAACATCACAAAGTTTAATTTATTATGGGTAATTGGAATTATGAAGTTGCTAGCTAAATTACAACTGGAGTAATGGGCCGGTTTGATCTGGGAGTACGAAGTGAAGTAAGACATAGACTAGAAAAATTCAGCCAAGATAATTCACTGGTCATGAGAGCAAGCAGTCTCTTTTAGTATCTTAAGAGATGGCTTTATATAGCTTTATACCTGGCTGTTACCAAATTGACAATATACTTTGCAGTTAGGAATGGCAGAGTTCTACACATTCATCAAAAAAAAATACCTGAAACTGACTGTGATACAGACCATCTGTTTCTTTTTTTTCCCCTTTTTAACACCTTTATTTGAATTATCAGTTGTGACATAGGCAAAGTTATATTTATATAAAACTAAGCAAATCATATTAACAAATTCATGTTTACAAACATTACAGAATATATAACAATATATGTGATGCATAAACTAAGCAACATTACATAAATTATTCAATTCCCACCTTCTCTTAAACTTCATTCCTACTCCAAAACATTTTTCTGCATGTATTGTTCCCACAATTTCCATTTTTCCTATATCATTTACTCCTACCCTTTTCTAAAGATTCCACTTCCTGATCTTTTATCTCTGTTACAATATTCACTTCTTCAAGTATAGTTGGTTTAGATTTTTATTTCCATTTTCTAGTAATTGTTTTTTTGGCAACCACAAGAATTAAATTTAACAAGGCCTTACTATTTCTAGGAAATTTGGTTCATGTATCCCAGTTCATAAAATCATTTCCTTAGTTACAGTCCATTGATCACCCAGTATTCCTGACAGAGTACTCTGCAGGGAAGTTTTAAAGTCTGCCAACTCATTATACTCCCAATACATATGTTCATACTTACCCCATTCTTCCCAATCACACTTCCAATATTTGCCATCTTTCCGAGGAAAAAAAATCTTTGGAATATAAAAATATCTATGCAAACACTTCCAGGCAAAAATCCTAAATCTTCTGGATTTTGTTGCATATTTTGGAGCCATACATATGTCCTCCCATACTTTCTTTATGAATTGTTCATCTAATCTCTCTTCTCAATCTTTTATGACCTCTTCTGATTGATTGCTATCGTTATTGTGCAGTATTTTATATATTCTACTAATTATCCCTTTTTACCAGCAGCTTCTGTTCTGAATTCAATTAAAAATTCAACCAGTGCAGATCTTTCATTTAGGATTCCTCCTCTTCTCTTTGTCTATATTCTGATACCAAACACTGATAGGGAAGATAGTCACTAGCCTGCAATCCAAATGTATTCTTTATGTCTTCCCATTCTATTACCTTTCCTTCTCTAATTATTTATTCCCAATACCTTGGTTCCTTTGTCATCTTCCTCCAGTAAATTTCATCCCCCTCTTGTCTATTCTCTTTACCCCTAATCACAGTCATCCCTATCAACAGAATCCCTTTTTCTATTCATGTGTTGGCTTAGTTCTTAGTATACTTTCTGCTAATTTATGAATATAATATTCTGTATGACTGTTGTTATTTTCCCTAAGGTTCTGCCTCCAAAATTCCATTCTTTCCTCATTTTTTGAATTCCTCCCCTGCTCCATTATCAACCCTTTCCACTTGGAATTGTAGCTTTCTGCTGGTGTTATGTTTAAGAGCCTTAACTGTGTAGCTCTGAAATATCCCTTCAAATCAGGTAATCTTAAGCCTCCTTGTTCTATTGGGATGATAAACGTATTCCACTTGATTGTTGCCCTCTTCCCCTCCCAAATAAAATCATTCAACTCTTTATTAATTACTGTCCAAAACTTCTCCCCTGATTGATAAAGATATGCCTGACCTGTGTATAAAACTAAAGGAACTAAAAACATTTTACTGCTTGTATCTTGCTATCCATATCCATAGGCAAGAGCTTCCACTGTCTTATTTTTTGTGTTATCTTTTCTTTAGTCTCTTCCAATGTATCCTTAGCTGCTATAACAGAATCCTTTTTTAATCCGTACTCCTAAATATTTAACTTTATTATGTCCCCATAGATATGGGTATTGCTGGACCAATTTATGCATATGTACATAGTTTATAAGTATAGCCTTTGTTTTATCTTCATTAACAGCTTCTTATTACAAAGTTTAGAATTAAATTAAGGAAAAAAATAAAATCATCTAGGCCATTAAAAATATCTCATTAATATTCCACATTAATATATAATGGATGTGAAACATAGATTTAAGGGATTAGACCTGTTGGATAGTCTACCTGAAGAACTGTGGACAAAAGTTTGGGATATTATTCAGGTGATGGCATCAAAAAACATGCCAAATAAAAAGAAGACTAACAAGGCAAAATGTCTGTCCTTGGGGGCTTTAGAAGTGACTGTCAAAAGAAGAGCAAAAGGCAGTGAATATAGGAATAAATATGTCAAACTGAACAAATCATTTCAGAAATTTGCAAGGAAAGATAAGAGTATATTTAAATCACTAGTGCAAAGAACTGGAAGAAGACAACAGAAAATGAAAGACAATACATCTGCTCAAGAAGATTCATACTAGTGAAACTTCCAGGAAAAATTAATAGAATAAAAGACAGAGATTTGTGGGACCTAACAGAAACAAACAGTATTAAGAAGACATAGTAAAATGTTTGTTATGTTAATTATAGTGTGATTGCTTTTATATGAATGTAAATGTGCCTGTGTCACAAGTGATAATTCAATAAAGGTGTTTGGAAAACAAAGAAGACATAGTGGGAATATATAGATGAACTGTATAAAACGGAGCCTAATTTCACTAATAAATACAATGGCATGTACTCTGATCTAGAGCCAGCCATCTGGAACAGTGAAATTAAACGGACTACTAGAAAGCCTTGATCACAGCAAGACAATAAAAGGTGATGGAACTCTGGCTGAACTGTTTAAAATCCTGAAAAATGATGCTGCTACAGTGCTGCTTGGAATTCAGCAGTAAATCTGGAAAACACAGCAGTGACCATTAAAGTGGAAAAGACAAACTGGAATCCAGTCCCTAAAGAGGTGCCACATGCTAACAAAGGAATACTCAAGATCCTGCAGCCTAGACTCCATAAATATATGCACCAAGAACTTCCAGATGTACAGGCTGGCTTTAGAAGAAGCAGAAGCACCAGAGATCAAATTGCCAGCATCCAATGGATGATGGGGAAAACAAGACAGTTCCAGAAGAAACTTTACTTCTGTGTATTGACTACTTTAAAGCTGCTAATTGTGTGGACTATAACAATCTTTGACAAGTATTTACAGAAATGGGAATACTAGGTTGTCTTGTTTGCCTCTTGAAGAATCTCTGTGCAGGAAAAATAAGTTATAATTAAACCCAAATATAAAGCAGCTGACTGGTTCTAGATTGGGAAATGAGTAAGACAAGGGTGTACACTGTCACCCTGCATATTCCGTTTATATGCTGAATATATGCAAAAAAAGATGGGTTAGATTAATCAGAGGCTGCGATCAAAATTACTGGGACAAACATTAGCATCCTCGGGTATGCAGAAAATACCTCTCTAATGGCTGAAAATGATGAAGAGGTGAAGAATCTGTTGATAAAAGTGAAACCAGAAAGTATAAAAGTTGGTTTGTTTCTCAACATACATACATACATACATACATACAGACATACATAAATTTATACCATCTACCCTTATGAACTCTTTACAGAGATATGAAGAAGAGATTGAGTCAGTAACATTTTATTTGCCTGGGTACAAAGACCTCTGCAGACAGTGACTAAAATGAAACTAAAAGACACCTGCTTTTTGGAAAAAAGCTATGGTTCATAGGTTCATAGGTTGGTACTAGGCTATCATCCCTAGGACCTATACAAGCCTAGCCATAACAATTCCCTGGCTATTTCTTCCCACACTATTTACTTCCCTCGACCCTTGTCTAGCAGGGTGACTGACATGATCCCCAGGGTGAATTTCCTTTCTCCCATCCAATCGTCAAGGTTCCTTTTGAAGAGGGGCAAAGATGCACTCTGCTTGACATGTATGGGCAATCTATTCCAGAGTCTGGGGAGTCCCTGGGTCAGGAACCTATCCCTCCAGCATGTTTTGTTTATTGTGATGACAAGGTTTAGATCCCTGGAGCGTGTGGCTCTGAGAGATTGGGATTTCTTTAAGTGTAGCATGTCCAACACCTCTGGGTTTGACATGGCCTTGTATGTTAAGCAGAGATCGCCTCTGAGTAGACGATATGTGACAGAGTATAGCTGGAGTTTTTTAAGGCGGTCGACATAGGGCATCTGCTTTAGGCCTGTGATTCTTTTAGTGAGGTATTTCTGCGGCCTTTCCAGTTGTTGTAGATGTCTTGAGAGGTACATACCAAATAGGGCGTTGTATTCTATAATGGGTCTAATGAGGGATGAGTACAGTGGGACAATGACCTCCTTTTTTCTGGATGAAAAGCCCTTAGTGATGAGGTGTGCCACATAGAAGGATTTCCTGACTGTTGTGGCGATGTGGTTATCGAAGGTGAGACCACTGTCCACCAGTGTCCCTAAGTCTCTCATCACACTTTCGGTGTTTAGTGTACTGCTACCTATATGGTAATTCACAGGTACATGTTTTTTCCCAAAGGGGATAACTATACATTTCTTGGCATTGAGCTTGAGCCCATGGCTCTGGCACCAAGCATCTGTTTCTGTAAGGCCCTTTTGTAGAGTATCCACATCATTTGGGGATTCAGTAATGGCTCCCAGTTTGCAGTCATCTGTGAACTTTGTTAGCCAGAGTCCCTGCGTGTTGGCCTGTACTTCAGAGAAGTAGATGCCAAACAAGAGCGGTCCCAGGACTGAACCCTGAGGTACTCCACTTGTCACTTTCTGGAGCTGGATTTTGAGTTGGCTACTTTTAAAGTGTGGGCTCTATCAGTAAGCCAGTTAGCAACCCATTGGGTGACATAGGGATTAATGCCCAGCTTAGTAAGTTTATCTATGATTCCAGAGTGGGGGATGGTGTCAAAGGCCTTGGCAAGGTCTAGATAGGCTGTGTGGACCACCTTACCCTTGTCCATGGCTCTGGAGACTGATTCGAAGAAGTCAGTCAGGTTCAGGAAACAAGATCGGCCCTTCACAAACCCAAACTGGGTGGGGTCCAGTGTTTGAAGGTTGCCAATGTCTTTGTTTATAAGTTCCATGATAATACGCTCCATGGCCTTGCAGATAAGGCTCGTCAGACTGATGGGACGGTAGTTTCCGGGATCCAAGGTGGATCCCCCCTTGTGGAGTGGGATAACTGTAGCTCTGTGCCACTCAGTGGGCACGAAACCTGAGGTGAGGCTATGATTAAACATGACACTTAGGTGAGGTGCCAGTTCATATTGTAGTTCATGTAGAACACAGCCCGGGATGTCATCTGGTCCCATGGATGCTGTATTCTTAGCTTTGGAGGGTGCGTTTTTTACCTATGTGGCCATTATTACTGGAATTTGGCAGTCTTCCGGTACTGAGATGGGCTATTTAGGGGGTGAGAGGGGGGTGAAGTTGGCACTGAATCAATCTGCCAGGATATTGGCAATATCCTTGGGATCAGTATATTTAATGCCATTCTGTTTTAGCTCAGAACAGATCTGAGCATTGCCATTTAGATTCTTGACATAGTTATATAATGCCTTGTGGTTGTCTTTGGAATCTTTGGAAATTTTATTTTTGTAACTAGCTTTGGAGGATTTTATGAGGGATCTCAGTTTCTTACTGAGGCTGGTAAGGGAGTTTTTTGCATCCTGGGATTTTCCTCTTTTTTTGCAACAGTTTCTTCCTTTTGTTGTAAAGTTTGTTTATGGCAGGGGACCACCAGATTGGCTTCCTTTTTTTGGATGAGAGCATCTTGGTTCTATTTGGGATGGCATGATTCATGCATGAGTGGATGTGCTCATACAGTGCCTTAGTGTAGGATTCAGCAGTTGAACTTTCAGTTCCCGTCTGCATGGGTGTCATGAAGTTTGTCACTTCTGACTTGAGTAGCATGAACATTGTATAGGGTTATAGTTGCCAGTACAGTCAAAGCTATAGCTTTCCCAGTAATGCATATGGTTGTGAAGTTGGACTATAAGTAAGGCTATACACTGGAAAACTGATGATTTTGAAGGTGGAAGTGGAGAAAACATGCATAAATTCCATTGACTTTAAGAAGACTGAACCTGTTAATACTTAAAGAAATAAATCCAGACTGTTCACTGGAAGCCATGGATGGAAAATTAAAGCTCAAATCCTTTTGCCACAATGCAAAGACAGATTTTCCTTTTAATTTCTCCAAATGATTTGGGTTTGCAATACTGTGACAGGAATGGGACCCATTCCTAAGTCAGGGTACTATGGAAGTTCATGAGATTCATATTGTTTCAGCCTTTGCTGTTTGCCAGAAGTGCTCTTCTCAGCAACCACAATGTATCCTGAATTGCTTCAATGCTTTTCTTGGCTTGATTTATCCATGTCTTTTGGGTTTCTAATACCATGGCAGGAATAGACAACATTCCTACATTGTAACCACTGGGTGTAGCATTTTCAATGATCAATGCTTTGAATGGAGAGATGATAATATTAGCAAGCAAAGGAGAGTAGTATTGCTGGAATTGAAATCATCCTCAAGTCTTGTAGAGTACTTTCACAAGGTAGACTCTTTACAAAATCTCACCAAGGCAACACTGATATGTAGACTGTATTTTATACAGCACATATCATGCATATCATGGACAGAAGTTAGTTAAAAATAAAAAGATAGCTGGGTGCACACATCCCAGAATGAAAAAGTGTCCAATCCTGGTAGGTACACTGGTGCCAGGACTGGAAACAATGACAGGGTAGGAACCTCAAGACAAAGAACGATTCCTAAAATGGGATTAGACCAGGGTCAGGGGGAGGATGGCCTCCTTGTTGTAGAAAGAAGTAGTAGTCCACAAAAAACACAAAAATTGATAGGCCAGAAAATGAGCAATAAAGATAACTGAGTAGACTATTGAGAATAAGAAAGAAATTATATATTGTTACTATTATGCTTCTCTGGTTTAATTTCTCCAAGTCTTATGGGTTTCTAATATCATGACGGGAATGGACCCCATTCCTAAGTCAAAATATTATTAAAGTTTGTGGAATTAGTATTGATTCAGTCTTTGATGTTAGCCAAAAGTAGTCTTCGCAGCCCCCACAATGTGCCCACAATTAGCACCTTCTGCACTTCATATGGAGTTACATGTAATCAGTAGCATATCTAAATAAGACTGTAGATTCGTTTTTTATGAGACCCATTGCTCCTACAAATATTGGAGCTTTCTGGGTATCCTTCTTCCACTTTGCCCTTGTTTCTACCTGCATATCCTGGTATTTTATGATACTGCCAAATGCTTTTCTGTAATCTATCCATGCAGTACATAGATTATTCTCATTTTTACAATTTTCCATTATGACTTTATTTAAAAACAGGTGGTCCTTTTTTCAATATAACTTTCTTTTGTTACCCTTTTGTCCTATTGCTTTGATTAAGTTTTCTTCTAAATGAGTATAAACTCTGTCACCACCAATTCCAGTATATAGTTTATATATCATCGGAAGGCAAGTTATTCATCTGCAGTTTTTAGGATAGCTTGCAGGTTCAGTGTTAAGGATGAGCATCATTTTTCTTGTTGTTAACCAGGGTAGTGTCAGTTTGGAGTGCACATATAAGTAGTTTTTACACTAGGCTAAATTTTTGTGTAAAGATATTAATACTTTTTACCAGAAGTTAAGTATTGCATCTGGGCCTAGAGTTTTCCATTTAAGAGCTTCTCCTAATTTTGTTTCCATTTCTATGATTGTTACTTTATCCCATTTCATATCTTGTACATTTGAACTTCTTACTGTTTCTTTTACTTCTTCTGTCTATTAAGCACATATGTTATGTTCCACAGGGTTTTCACAGATATTTCTCCAAAATGTGTCTATTTCTTCTTTGTTTGTTGGTGTTTCTAGAGAAGACACCGATGCTGAGAAAGATCAGAGGTGAAAGAAGGATGTGGCAGAGCTATGATTGATGAACAACATTACTGAAGTAAAGAATATAAATTTGCAATAAATTATGGAAGCAGTTCTTGACAGACAGGCCAGGTGTGTTGAAGTCCTTGAGGTCCTTGAAAGAGTGGGTTTTGACTAAATAGCAATAACAAAAGCAAACAACATTCACAACTGAACATGTTTTATTTAGGTCCTGGCTCCTTTCTTTACTCCAGCCTCATTTACTTTCATCACCATCTACTTCATTCCTATAAAGTGGTAATACGCTTATTTATCCACTGTACTAAGGTACTAAGGGCCAAGATCCATCAACATCACTGATCCCTGACTTTTATCAGGTTCCCATTCTTGAATGGCTTTTTATTAGACTGAGATGGTACTTTTTGGAGGATAAGTATCCACAAGACTACTCGTCCACAATCTCATTGGCTTGATGTCATAAAGTGACTACATGATTGACACAAGCAGAGTGTTTGATGTTTTTAGACACAGCCACAAGATCATTATGATTGCCACAGCCTTTGAGTTAACATGGCTTCTAAAACAGAATTTGCATGGCCTTTTCTGTTTTGGTCTGGGAATTTACATTTGCCAAAAATTGTTTAGTGTAGGCGAGATCACCAGATCAGCTTTGATGAGGAGGAAAGTGATTGGTAGAATCCAAGAGGTAGAGATTAAGGACAATCATATTTCAGATGATGCATTGGTAGTTTTTAGCATATGACAGGAGCAAGGAGAAGATAAGGCACCAGGATAGATATTACCTTGTTATAAATAAAGGAAAAGGGAGGATCAGAGGAAGCTGAAGGGAATAGTAAGAAAGGTTATGCTGGATACCAAGATGGGAACCCCTGAAAAGGTTTGTTGGTATGGAGTTACAGTAGTTTTGAAGGAATGACTAATGGAGAGAAGGAGTGTGGAGATGGATTCAGAGGGACAGGCATCATGCTAAAACTGGCACAAAACCATGAGTGCTATGAGTTAACAGGAACAGATATATACACTGAAGAAGAAATTGTGCACAGTGACTTTAATGCGACTATTATAACCCAAATGGAGGTGAAGAATACTTTACAGATGGGATTTTTAGTTGCTACAATGGAAGACAAGGTAGAAGTGGAATGCATGGAAATTTAGGGAAGAGTATGGTTTTGGACATGTGGGATCAGAGAAGAATATTCATATGCATAAAACACACTATTGAACAAAGATTTAAATTATTCTGTGGTGATTTATATGAGGTAGGAATCTTCAGCTGGTAGAAAGATGCAACTGTGTAGGGAAAATGAAGTGAAGTAGAGTAGAGCATGTGATGAAGAAAGCCTTGGCTAAGGAGGTCACTTCAAGGTACAATAGGCAGGAATGAAAAGGGAGAAGGAAGGTTGATCTAATGGACTACCGCCAGAACTTTACAAAATACATCTTATGATAGTAAGTCACTTACACCGAGAGCAAGTATTTTGGAATCTGGTCCCCATTGTAAGCCTGTATTTTAGATAGGCTTTACACTGCAGTAAGTCATGTAAACCAAAAGCAAGTCTTTTGGAATCGAGGCAGTCTTACTGTGCAGTAAGTCACTTACACTGATGGCTAGTCTTTTGGAATCTGGCCCATGGTGTCCAATTGTTCATATGTAGTATTGTTTACATCTGAACATTTTCTATTTTTTCCAGAAATGATTGTAACTGAAATTCCAAGTGTGTGTGTGTGTGTGTGTGTGTGTGGGTGTGTATGTATGTATGTATATATATATATATATATATATATATATATATATATATATATATCTGTCTATATATATATATATATATATATATATATATATATATATATATATATATCTATATAGATACGGATTCACTTTATTATCTCGAAATGCTGAAATATCGAATTTCAGTATGTCGAGACTATAAAACCGAATCCACAAAACACCAACAAACAAAAAACGCGAAACCACATAACCGAAAACACCACACACTACATTAAACATACAACACAACACCCACATCACAACATAAACAAAAAAAAACACACATACACAACTCACACACCCCCCCCACTTATATATACTAACTCCGAGATCGCACAAACACAACACAAAAGCTCACTCACACACGCACATTCTCCAATCCCTCACATACACTCTAACTCCCACTCAAAACCCTTACAAAACACTCACTTACCTGACATAACACCTACATCCACACACGGCACCACGCACCAACAAAACACAAACCCAGACATTACGTAGCGCAACTTCATAACCGCAAATTCAACATATATTCAAGATATGTGAAATTCGCGATTATGAATGTTCGCTATTTGTAACATTCGACTTTATAGCTTCGAGATACTGAAATTCGACATTTCAGTATTTCGATGTTATAAAGTGAACCTATATATATATATATATATATATATATATATATATATATATATATATGGTTCTACCTGACATAATCGAAACCCCAGAACACCGACAACGCAATCACCGACACCACATAATCGACAGTGCACAAACACGAAACCTCACATGCCCAACAACGAAATAACCGACGGTACACAAACACGAAACCGCATACACTGCACACACAACAATAACAACAATCAACAAACAAAACACATCCCCTGTCCAAAAACCACACACACAACACAAGCACACCAAAATCCCTACAAACCCACACTAAACCTCACATACACAACTATCTACAACCCTAACCCAAACCCTAACCCTAAGGTCCGTCACTATCGTGATACTCAGCTAACCCGCGCCCTAACCCTAACTCACTTAACCCGCCCCTAACCCAAAGACTATCACTACCGCACACTTACCTAACCCACTCCCTAAACCTAACTCACTTAACCCGCCCCTAACCCAAACACTATCACTACCGCACACTTACCTAACCCGCACCCTAACCCTAACTCACTTAACCCGCCCCTAACCCAAAGACTATCACTACCACACACTTACCTAACCACAAGACTGACCCTAACTCACTTAACCCACCCCTATCCCCACAGACCGTCAATATCCACACTTACCTTACTCGCACCCTAACGTCCGTCACTACCGCATATTTACACAGCCTTTTCCCATGTTGGCATCCTCGGCGTCGGTGTTTTAATCCGTCGCGTCGGTCTTCTGCATTGTTGATCTTCTGGCGCTCGCAATTCACTTGTCGGTGTTCTGGAGTGTCGACTATCTCAGGTGGAACCATATATATATATATATGGACTTAAATTCAAAACTTGGAAACTGGGAAACTGCATCGGTCGACCAGCATGTGGTTGAATGGCAATTTTCAAGTTGGCATAATGTCGAACCAAAATGTATCGACTACACTACAGCAAACATGTGGAGTAGTTCGAGTATTTGGGTTCAACATTGTGCAGGGAGATCGTGATTCAGTGAGGGACAGAAAATTAACCAATTTCCTCAATGTAGTGCGATCTCAGAGTTGATATTTTTAATGTGCAGGGGAGGTGGAGGAAGCAGCCCTCAACATGGGGGTGCAGGGGGGAATAGCCTTCTGACAAAATAGTAGAATTAATGTACCATTGACTGTAGTGTGTAACAGTACATTAATGCGCACAGCAGGAGGTGACGTCACCTACTGCTGTGTTGAAAACATTGAACTACAAGTGTCAATGTATTCATTTTCACCTTGGTTGCTGTTTCAAAATTCTGAATTCAGCATTTTGGGTCAACATTCTGAAGGTCGACAGAAGCAGGTTCAGAATTTCAATAGTAAACTATATATATATATATATATATATATATATATATATATATATATATAGATGATTGCTTTGGTTGCATATTGAACTTTTGACACCAAAAATTTTGAATGAGTGAAATTCTGAAAATGGAGAATTTCTAAGTGATATTTTTTTATTTTTTTCAGGGTGGCTATATCTCTTTAACCTCCTTTGTGGGAGTTTTACTCTCATAGTCCCTACTTCTAGATATACTGCCTCTCAGGCTGCTGTATCTCATGGGAAGAAGTAAATCAAAAACTTAATTTTCATCATGATCTTACTTAAAATTTCATTCTACAGTATGTACTTAATTGCTTTCTTCTGCTGCTTCTTTTATTTTCTTTTGTGTTTGTTAGACTAGACATGCTTGAAAAAGTTATGGAATTTTAGGATACAAGTTTTTAGTCCACATACTTTTTTACATTTTTATTAAATTCAAATAATGTAACATAAAAGAAAATAAAAAGACAAAAATGTTAAAGCATAGAAAGCACATTCAGCTAACATAAGCTTACCCATTATGGCAACACAGTTTTGAAACAATCCTTATTCAAAAAATCAGATTCAAGCCTCAAACATTCATTCAGGACCGCCCACCCTGCAAGTCTGTAAATCATCCCACCATCCAAAGTGATTACTAAACGTTTTGCCTTCTTCCACTCCTATCTCCTTAACTGCCTTTTGGGCTACCTTAACATTATCCAGTCTTACTTCATTCTAGTGCCTGTCTGCTGCATTCAACATTCCTTTTGACCTGCAACTGCTAATTATCTTTCTTAGGAACCTCATTATTCCTTCCTTATATTCTACCATTTGAGATTTTTCTCTTTTCATTCCATTTTGCACCATCCATTCTTACCCTCCTATTTCACACTATTTGGTGGGAAAACTAACAGCAGTGTTATCTCCTGATAAGAGGGGTAAACACAATCTCTCCATTTCTGATCTAATATGAGACAATTCTTCACCTCTTAACATATCTTACCCTCTACAGTTCCTTTCTCAGCCATTTCCTATAATCTCTAGCCTTTTTAAAAACAGGAAAATTTTGGATTACTTGAAAAGCATGTGAAGCAATCTTCTTGTTGAAGGTGTTACCTGATGCCCATTTTGCATCTTACATTTGTGTACATTTCATGACAAGTCCTCCTGCACTTTCATGACCTAGTTGTTCATGTTTGTTGTCTAGCTACAGTCCCAAATAATTTGGGCTCTGCTACTCCAATACTTTCTAGCATCTACCCAAATTATCTTCATGACTTAATGCGAGCAACACTTTCTGTTTCTTGTTGCTCAAGAACCCAATACCATTTCTAAATTTATAAACAGTCTTAGAGACTCACTAAGACTTTCATAAGCCTTCTCTGCTATCAATGCATAGTCATCAGTAAACATGTGACACATGGCTTTTCCTCAGGAGGGATGCTTTTTTTCCAACTCTTCTGATGTTTCCTAATATTCCCTGTTAATCATTTATCACTAGGACAAATAATTGTGGTGATCATGGGCATACTTGCTACGTGTGTATGTGTATTCTGTTCTCAGATCAGTCTCCCCATTCATCATTATTTCTAATCTCCTTCTTACATGCATCGCTTCTACCCACCTCCTAAGTCTGCACAATTCCTCTATCCTGAGTTATCTTCCACATGAAACCTCATATAAATTTACTGAAAGCTTTAAGTCTATCAATAAAAAACATAGTCTCTGTTCATGATATCAGCAAATTTCTGTTCTCTACAGGAATCCTACAGGTCTCATCAGTTATCTTTCACTTATCATCTTTTTATAAGTCCACGCTGCCCTTTTTCCACTTTTCTTAGAAAGATTTTATATAGCCTACGAACTAACAGTTCTGTCATACTACTGTTGTTCCAGTTGAAGAACAAGATGTATATATATATATATATATATATATATATATATATATATATATAGATAGGTGTGTAATATACACTTCAAAATACAGATGTATAAACACATTGAATTAAAAAAATCAAAACACAAAATATCAGAAAAGAAGAGTATGCTCTTTTACACACACACACTCACACACACACACACACACACACACACACACACACACACACACACACATATATATATATATATATATATATATATATATATAGAGAGAGAGAGAGAGAGAGAGAGATGTATATACCAACTCTACAGTGGGGAAATGACAATTTCCCTGATTCCCACTATTGGCAATCTTGCAATATTTAATGCTGGCAGAAGTGATCAAATGAGTTTCAGTCACTTCTGCTGTGCTGGCTGAAAAAAAGTTCAGTATTACAAATGTTTGATTTGCATGCGCATATGGGTTTTATTTGAGCAGTGAAAATATCAGCTGCACAGTAACTTTTCGAACACTGCGATGTTTAGTTGCACAAGATCATAGTACAGAGAGGATTGGGGAATTTGTCCTTTTTTCACTGTAGTGTGATCTCCAAATAGGTATATATAATTAGCATGGGGTATGGGTGGTGTTTTCATTCGAATCTTTGTGTTTGAGGTTTTGTGCTTTTGAATCTTTTTGGTTTCAGCTGATTTAGTCTAAACTTTTTATAGTTAAGCCCTTTGACAAAGACTTGTGTGTGTGTGTGTGTGTGTGTGTGTGTGTGTGTGTGTGTGTGTGTGTGTGTGTGTGTGTATAGACACACACACACACACACACACACACACACACACACACGGTTTGAGCATGAAAGTACAGGAGGAATAGCTTGGAAATGTACACAAAGGTAAGATGCAAAATGGGCAACAGATAACACCTTCAGAAATAAGATTGCTTCACATGCTTTTCAAGTAATCCAGCATTTTCCTGTTTTTAAAAAATGCTAGAGATTATAGGAAATGGAGGAGAAAGGAACTGTAGAGGGTAAGATCTACATACATGTATATAATTGTCTTAGTCCACTTACTTTTGATTTGCAATATGATTATAAAATGATTGAGTTCCTTGAAGTACCTTTGTTTAGGGTAGGGAGTCGCTTGCATCTAGATGGTATAGTAAACTCATTACCATTATCATTTTTGTCGCTCTGGTCATTGCCATTGGTGGTACAGTAAAACTGTTATTCAACGTACTGGTATCACTCCTATTCCATAAAAGTGAGCCAGGGTACAGTAGAAAGTGTGTCTGCATGTGTGCATAGTGCTTAGATAATAAAGTGTACCAGATCGCTACAGTTCTCTGCTCATGTGTTCTATTGCACTACATACGAGACAAGAAGTAGTAATATGGTAATACATCATTTGTGCAGAAAGAAAATGACTTATTTGAGAAAAATCCAATTTAAATCAGCTATATAGCAATGGTCAGCATATATTTATATAGAGAGAAAAATGAATAATTTTAAACTTTGAATGACTTTCCTGAAGATAAGCACATGGCATCGCCTCTCACTCTTTTGAATGTTTCCATGTATAACTTGTATGTACCTGGTTATGCTGATGAAACTGAAAGATAAATGCTACCAGTAAGTTGATGAAATATTGAAGGTACATTATGAACCCTAACCATTGATAATAACAAAAAAAAATCATTTTAACGATGCAGCCATTAGCTTTTAAAAAATTAAATGCATCTCTGTGAGTAATTGAGACATATAAAATGATTATGCAAAAGAGTAACAGTCAAAGTTTTCATGAAAATTATAGAAAGTAATGAACAGTGTATTAAATGTGAATGAGTAACGAGAAAGACATGTTGACATCCATTTTGCCGGTGATACTACATGAAGTGATTACTGATGTTGACATCCATTTTGCTGGTGATACTACATGAAGTCATTACTGATACAGGAGCAACAGTACTAGTTTTTTGTTAAAAATGATTCATTCACTGTTTCCCAAGAAATCAATGCAAGGTTAAAGTTAAAATGAACACTGGAGAGTTTGTGAGTATTACAGAATGCTCTTGAAAACTGGTATAGCTTCTGTAATGAGTTTTGCATGAAGATGATTCAGTGAAATACATAAACATTAAAAGGCTCAGAAGCTTGTTCTGGATTGTGTGGAAGACTGCCTTATGAGGTCAGTTTTGCATCCCCCCAACCAAAAATGGAAAAAATACTCAAAGATTTAGATATAGTAAGTGTACCCTATGACTTTATTGGTATTGCACCTTAGTAACTGACAGAAAGTGTAGCAAAGAACAAGGATTCAAGGATACAAAGATTGCAGGTGTGTGCTCTTTCAGTAAAAATAAATAAATAAAAATCAGCATGTGAGTTTCACAAGTTATAGATGGAATACTTAGGGTCAAGTGAGATAGATATAAAAATTAATTTATCATTCAGTTAAGAAGGTAAATTGACAGAACTGCAAGCATGTACTAACTTTAGTAAATTGCTATATGAAGTTTGTGTCTAAACTACTGGCAACTTTGAGCAAGCTACTTAATGACTTTATTCCATGGAACAGAATATGTTTCAGAAATAAAGTGTTATTACAGTATTATAAAGTAGTAATGTATAATAACCATTTATAATGCATGGAGTGCAGTGATTATGCTCTGATATTCAGAAAAAGACAACTCATTTAAGCACTAGAGTGGCATGAGACCCAACCTTAACAAATGTTAAGCACTGCTTGCTTAAGTTGTTAATTTTATTTATTTATTTATTTTATTTTACATTTGTTGACCGGGCTAGTCTAACTGGATATATGTCCATTTTCAGTAGAGGCCCGGGGAGATAAGCTCAGAGGAAACAAACAAAATCACATATACAAAAATTAATATATGCAATGAACATTGCAGGTGCAATACAGAGAATAAACAAAGAGGTCATTTGTTCATAGCATAGTGCAAAATATACAGATACAATTAGTACAATACAAAATGCAGTTGCAATATGTCATAAAAAAGATGGCAGCTGAATTATACAATATATTAGTATGCAAGTAGTCATAAAGAAAAGGTAGGAGCTGAAATTATACAATATATTAGTAAAAGTAGTCTCCTTAATGAGATTCTGAAGATGTAAGTAATAGTATAGAAGGACAAGGTAAGTTGTTATTAGGAAAAGGAACTTGATTACTGAGAAGAGGAGGGTAGGTTGAACCAAGTAAGAAGAGCTAGTTGATCAGTCAGGTTTAGTACAGGGGCACAACCAGTGTGTTCTGAGGAATAGTTTCAATTTTGTTTTAAAGAGTGATATAGAGGGAAGAGAGGAAAGTCCGTTAGGAAGAAGGTTCCAGGATTTTCCAACAGTATTAGAGAAAAGAGAGTCCCCAGCCCTGTGGTTTGATTTAAAAATATTTACAAGAAGTTTATGTGATGATCGTAAGGTCTTTAGATTGTTGTAGGGGGTAATGAGGGTAGATAGTATAGGGGTATTGGTAGGTTGGTTAAGGGTTTTATGGGCAATGGTCAGTTTGCGGAATTTAAGCTGATTTTGTAATTCAAGCCATCCTAGCTGCTTTAGATTAAAACAGTGGTGGGTTCTGAAAGGGTTACCTGTAGCAAATCTGGCTATGTTATTGTAGGAGTTTTCCATTTTATTAAGGTTGTTTTAGAGAGATTAGTATATATGGGTGAGGCATAGAGGAGAGTAGAAATTAGATGGGTGTGAGCAATAGTTATTCTAGCTGCAGGATAGAGGAAGGGTTTGATCCTGTAGAGAGAGCCTAGTTTTCTATTAACAGATTTTAGAGTATTGTTAATATGGGTGTCAAAGTTAAGGTTGTTATCTATGGTGATACCTAGTAGTTTGGTAGTTGGATCTGGGGATATGAGAGTACCATTATTGGATGTTACTGTAAAGTCTATTGGGGGGACTTACAAGTAGGAGTAAAAAGGAGGAGTTTAGTTTTTTTGGGGTTCAGAAGGAGACAGTGCTGTGTAAACCATTGTTCAACTGTGTTAAACACATTTTGGGTAAGGGAGTGAAGTTCAGATATAGATCTGGCTGAGCATATAAGTGTGGAATCATCTGCATATTGTATGCATGTAGCTTGGGGGATTGCTAGGTGAAGGTCGTTGATAAATATAGAAAACAGGAGAGATCCTAATATGGACCCTTGAGGAACACCAATGTTAATGGGCAGATGGGTAGATAGAATGTTATGCCAAAGTACAGCCTGTTGTCTGTTATCTAAGTAGGACTGGAAACATTTTATAGCTAGTGCATCGAGTCACAGGGTTTTGAGGATATTTATAAGTATCTGGTGATTTACCATATAAAATTCCTTAGACAGATCTATAAACAGTGCAGAGGAAAGCATATTGAGGTTACGGTTTTTGTTAATACAGTCAGTAAAGGAAAAGAGGTCAGTAGTAGTGCTGTGGGAAGGTCTGAAACCATGTTGAGAGTTTGAAAGTAAGTTATTTTGGATTAGGTGGTCTAGCAATTGTATGTGGATGCATTTTTCCATGATCTTTGCTAAGGGAGAAAGTAGGGTTATGGGACGGTAACTGGAGAGTTCAGTAGAGTTCCCACCCTTTTGAAGGGGGATAATATGGGATACTTTCCAGATTTTAGGGGATGTATCCTTCAATGATGGTTCTATTGATGAGAATGGAAATGGGACAGGCGATGGATTTGGCTGCCTTTTGTAGATATTCAGTGGGTAGTTGTTCTGCTGAAGGAGTGCACAGTTTTAGTTTTTGGATAAGGGTAAGAATATATGTTGTTGGGACTGGTTGGAAGAGAAATGGAGGGGATGGGTTAGAGTTAGAGTTGGATATAGTTAAGTTCTGAGTAGATAACTGACTGGTAAGAATTTGAATGGCCTCAGTGAAAAAGGTATTAAAGGCATTAGCAGTCTACTTGGGATTCTCCTGGTATGTGCCTTGTGGGTTTGGTGTGATGGACTGACCTGGGTCTAATAACTGATTAATACTCACTCAGAACTTTTGTGGTTTATTATGGGGAGTCTGCTGGAATTGTGGGTAGTAGTTTCTTTTGTCAGACAGTATAGCTTTTTTAGTTTCATTTCTCAGCTGTCTGAAGTTTTGTTGGTCTACTGGGTTTTTAGTTAAATGTGATTTATTCCAGTATTTATTTCTGAGATTAATTTTTTGCCTGGTTTCTTTTGAAAGCCATGGGGCAGATTTAGTTCTCATTCTAATAGAGCAGGTTGGTGCATGGTGGTCTAGTATGGCTAGGAAGTTAGAATTAAAGTAATTAACAGCTTCCTCCAGTGTGAGGTATTTTAAGGGAGACCAGTTCCATGCTCTTAGTTCTCTCTGGAAGAGATTGGGGTTGAAGTTTTTATTGGTTTTAATTGTCCTAGATATGGTTGGATTAGGTAGATTGGATTTAAGCCTAATGATGTAGGTTAGTAAGTGGTCACTTACATCATCAGGGAGGGTTCCAGCTTCATATGTCTGGGGATGATTATTTATGAGAATCTAATCTAAGGCATTTTCTTTCTTATTAGGCTTGTTTATCCTAGTAGGGGAGGTAATGGTTTGAGAAAAAACAAAAAGGTTAATATGGCTGGTAGGGTGGCTACTGCTACAACACTTCCAATCAATGTTAAAATCACCTAGGATTATAGTTTCTTAGGGTAGTTTTTGGGATAACCAACAAAGGATATTTTCTATGGTGGCAATGTTATTACCAGGAGGAAGATAGATACAGATAATATAGATGGATTTGAATGTGTTAAGTTGAAGCTTGGTAATAAGAATTTCAGCGTCGGTGTCTTGAGGTGGTTTATAGTCATAGGTAGTAATCTGTAACCCAGATTTAAATAGGATAGCTACACCCTCATCCTTTTTGGTTGCATGGTCAAGTCGCAAAATATTATAACCGGGTGGGATGACTTCATTGTCTTTAGTTACAGGTTTTAACCAAGTTTCTGTTAAACAAAGAATGCCAAAGGAGTAGACTTCCAAGAGAGCATGGAGTTGTGCAACTTTATTATTAATGCTATGTATGTTGAGGTGAGATAATAAGAGTGAGTTAGGTGGTTTGATAAGGGAATGGATAGTAGAGGGGTTGGGGTTGAGGAGTTGAGGGGTAGTAGCAGTTGTTGGGCCTGGGTTTGGGTGAATGTCTTCATCTTTTAAAGAGAAGAGTAGTGTTTGAAGTCTAGGATTTGGAAATTTACTATTGGGATTGGGAGAGTCATATCTAATGTGGGCAATCCTATGGTATTTTGCTAGTAGATAGCTGGGTGTAGATGTTATATTGACATGGTTAGTGAAAACAGGTAGAGAATGAGAGGTAAATAGCTTATTGAGGTAGAGAAGGTGTGGATATAATGGGTGTTCATAGGAGGTTAGCAGGTAAGCTAAAGTTAGAGGTGGTAGCAGTGTAAGTATGAGTAACCTTTGTAAGAGGGCTGGGGTGGGTAGCTTATACATCTGGAAGGGTAAGTTGTTAGGTTGCTGTTATAGGCTCAGTGGTATACTAGGTGTGGAAAGGAATAGGTGGAGGGTGTGGTGGGAGAGATAGGGAGTGGTAAGTGAAAGGAGGGAATTGGAGTTAAGTGGCCAATGGTGAAGGGTTTGTGATTGGTGGAAGAAGGAAGGGGTGTGGTTAGATGGTATAAGAGTAGGACCCTTGGGGTGGGTGGGATTTGGGGGTAGGGTAGGGGAGTGGAGTGAGCCCACAGAGTGAATGGAGCGGGTAGAGGCAAGTGAAGGAGAAGCTAAAAAAGGAGCTATCAGCAATACTAGTAACTGAAGGAAAGTTAGGCAAGTCAGGAGTGGGAAAGATCAGAGAAAAAAACAGAAGTCTATGAGAAAAAAACAGGTGGGTGTAGACAGGTGAAGTAAAGGGTAAGTGAGAAAATAAGAGCAGGTCTAGGACTTAAGAGATGTAGTGTAATTACAGAAGAAATACAGAGGGATAAGCAGGAGATAAAGGATGGGATAAGGGTGCCACCTAGTGGGCAGATCTTGTATTGCAGGTAAGTATGTAAGGGAGCTTGCTGGTTTAGAACTAGGGAAGGAGTGATAGCTAGTAAAGGGGGTTATTATAAAGTAGAAGAGGTTTGTTGGATACAGGGAAGATAGGAGGGTGAGGTAAAGGCTTCTGGCTGTTCAAGCATGTAGCGTACTTTAGAACCTCTGAAGCAATAGTAGACAGTGGTCAGCTTTACAAGCAGGACTTAGACAATCACATACTTTCTTGCTTCCTTGAGAAAGAGTGCAGGGAAAATAAGGCTGTTAGATGAGACCACAGGTATTTCAATAGGGTCCTTTGTCACCAGGTAGGTAGGTTCTTTGAGACTATATCAGGAACAGCCCAATGGGGAGCAGGGTACTTTAGGGGGAAAGAGAGACTAACGTGGAGGAGAGAAAAAAGAGTTTGCACATAGCAAGTAGTTATGACAATTAAACAAACAAAAAAGCTTAACATGAAGACACAATTAATAAAGTAGCTTATATTAATGCCCTTATTTTCGAAAGAAGCTATTGGAATCACTTTTAAGCTAGTAGTACTGTGACATTATAAAGTAGTCTAAACTATCATGTAAGACTAAAAGCAATAAAATAAGGACATCAAAATAAGCACAACCATCATAAATATTGTACAGAAAACAGAGCAAGTGAACATAGCCTATGTCACCAAGAGAAATACATTCAGACTCTGCAACCAGTCTTATGAAATCAGGTCTTGGGGTATGCAGTAAAATCGGCTAGTACTAACCAGCAAATGACAGTGGCAGAATAAAACTTTTGTTTCTGCCTGCTGTCTGGACCAATGGCATGTTCCTGACTTCCTGTTATAAACTTAGAAAGTTACTAGAATAGCAGGACATGTATTTGCCTGTATTTTCTGAAGGATACAAAGTCTGAAACTCAAATGGATTTCATTATTTTATGAACGCAGTCCTCAGTAGTTTGTCCAAAAAACACAGACTTTATATGAAACAGACCAAACATATGAGGCCGAAATCTGAACATTCTGTGAAAATCTGGAGAGTTGAGAGCCACAGAAAGTAAGTGTAAAAAAAGGGACTGTGATACACTACCTTTCTGACAGCACTCACTGAGTGCTTTATGGCTTTGAAAGCTGGAAAACACTTGGCATTTTTATTCTCTTTTACTGTATTTGATAGTCCATGGAGCAGATAAAGGTCTGTGCACTTCAGAAAAATTACGATTGGGCCATTGATCTCAACCTAGTATTAATTATTAACTAATTCGCTTACGAGGTGAATTTCTTGTCATCCATGTCTTGAACACATAAGTCAGTTAGGATCTGTGACCCACTCATAATCCTCAAGTATACCCACAAACTACTGGCATGTGATGCTTTTTATATATGTTTGCCTTGTGTAATTCACCATATTATACCATCTAATGAGGAATGACCTGCTGTTTACTCTTCAAAAATCCAGAAGAGAGAAAAACAGTAGGAGCTCCCGCTTTGATTTTTGTTTCCCTAATTACCTTTAGGTTGACAGTATAAGTTAGTGGCAGGAAAGAAATCATTGTTAATTTTATTTACTAAGCATACGGGTCTGCCCACTGTTACAGCATTTTGTGCTCAGAAATGGGTAATCATTTTATGAGTATAATATCGGAATGGATATAAACATCAAAAGACATGACAGTACACAGAGTCTAGAATTCCATGAGAAGAAATTATTGATAAAATAGCCAAAAACATGACACAGTACACAGACTGTCACAAAGAAAACAATTTTCAACATTTTCCAGTTATGGCTGAAATGGTGCTAAGGATGAGAAAAAATGAGAAGGAAATATTGAGAGAATTAAACTTCATGATGCAAGACCATGACATCTTAAACGTGTATATCATAAGATAACATTTGAATTATCAGCAGAAAAAGTTTCAGTATATCAGGGAGCAAGAATAATAACTCCACAGTAACTGAGGAAAGTGATGCTGGAATATTTTAGTGTTGGATAATCTTGTATTGTGAAAATGAAGAATCTGTCAGGAGAGCATGATAGACAAAATCAGATGAGTCTGAGAAGGCAGGTAAAAAGTGTGCATTGTGTTAGGTGGAAAAAAAGTCAGTGCAGATATCACTGCATCCAATGGACTTTTCAAGATGATTTTGTAAAATAAAAACTACTTACTGATTTTGCAGGACCACTACTAGCAGGGTTTTCGTGACTGTGGTGTGGGCATACTCAAAATGGTTACAAGTGTTTTGTATGAATGAGATTACATTATGTGCTACAGTGATATAATTAATGGACTTGAGAATATTTTTTTGCACTTATATGTTACTGGAACATTTAGTTACAGATAATAGTACTCAGCTCAGATGAGAAGAAATTCTTCAGTTTTTTCATGCTGCATCAAGCCTTCTGAGATGAATAGTTTAAAACACTGTTCATTTATTTGAAACTGGCATAAATAAACAATCATATACATTGTTGGATGTTAAACTTAAAATTGTATTATTCCTTTTGCAGTAGAACTCAGTTTCAATAGTACAACTGCGCACACACCATCAGACGTATTCCTTTATATCAGAAGAAGACTTGGTGTGATGAAACTGAATCAAGGTGTTGCTATGCGAGAAAAATAGTACATTCAGAAATGTTAGCCTTATAAACATGCAAAGGAAAGTTTATTTGAAAATTAGATTCAGTGCCCCTTCAAGATATGAGTAGTGGAGGTCCCAAATAAATGTTAGGTATGATTACTAAACTAATAAGGTCAAGCTGTTTTCATGTTGAAGGATTAGACTCAGGGATAACTAACAAGAATCATAACAATCAATTTAGAACCGAATGAACGGGAGTGATTACCAGCCTGAAGGTGTGAGTTCAGGTACACTCCAAACATTTCTCTTTATATGCCCAGATGGTAGAGTGTAGTATGACAGCAGTCTATTTTAGCATGTCCTATGCTAATATCAGTCCTGTACAACTAGTTTTCCATTTTTCCTGGCTTGTTCTTCCCTAAGGAAAGTGTTTACTACCCTTAAGGCTGGAAAACTACATTTTCTCATTACAAGGTTTTGTTGTCTATATATAACATGCATAAAAAATATATAGATAGATAGATAGATAGATAGATAGATAGATAGATGTATATGGTTGTAACTCAAAAGGTAGAATGCACATTTGATATAAAGGTTTTTGTTGGTGTAAAAATGACAGAATGCACAAATAAGTGTATGCTCATTTGTGTGAATCACATATGGTTGAAGTAAATTTTTCATAATACAGGTAAGCAGGAAGTGTGCAAGAAAATTAATGCCTGAATGAAAAACTGGTGGTCGAGAATATGTAATAGCAGTTGGTGTGAATATGAAAGTGTTCTCAGGTTAAGGTTACAGTAAAGGATGGGTAATGGGATAATTGCGTATTGTGTTGTGTGTGTTCTGTGTCTTTCTGTCTTGTGTAATGGTACTGTTAGGGGAAGGGTTTTTAGAAACATAATTTATAGCCAATGCCCTCCTACCCACCTTACTCAAGTGCACTAAGCACTCCCTTGTCTCTTACCCTAACCCTACACATTAAACCCTTTCCTTAACAACATCACGACCAGCACAACTTACTGAAGTAGGGCTTTTTTTACTGCAAGAGAAATATCCAGTGTTTTCTGATTCACTCTTATGAGTCATTCAGTATTTTGCGATTACGTCTGTTTTTATTCCACCTCTATTATTTCTTATTTCTGTTTTTTGATTTTTCTACCTTTTGTGACATATCATAAATATATATATATATATATATATATATATATATATATATATATATTTATATATATATATATATATATATATATATATATATATATAAATACATACACGTGTGCATATGTGTGTGCATGTGTGTGTGTATCTGTATCTGTGTGTGTGTGTGTGTGTGTGTGTGTGTGTGTGTGTGTGTGTGTATGTGTGTTTGTGAGTGGGTATGTTTGCATTCTCTCTCACTCTAAATATAAATATATATATATATATATATATATATATATATATATATATATATATATACATATACAGTGTGTGTGTATGTGTGTGTGTGTATACATACTGTATATATAGGTCTGTATTAGAAGAACAAAAGTACTTTTGAGTGAACACATAAAGAGCAACACATATTCATCGAACTGCATTTAAGCGATTCGATGTGTATGTCATGGGACAAGGAGGTAGTTGGCCAACTACATGGAGTTGCCCTTTCCTTTCCTATAGTGCGGTCTCAGAGTTGGTATATTTAGTTAAGGGGGTGTGGGGGGCACAGCCCCCTACATTGGGGGTTGTGGGGAGCAAAGCCCCCCCACCTGATAGTGGTTTTTAATTTTTATTTTTTCCGAACGGCCACGTAATTTTTTTCACTAGGAAAAAATGTTATCTTGTGGCCATTTGCTATTTACAGATTTTGCGTATTATGTGTCGACTTTTATGTAGCTGCACATATGCACTTTCATTGTTATGATATATATATATATATATATATATATATATATATATATATCTTTTTTTATTTATATATACATCTATATAAATATATATATATATATATATTGCACTTGATTTTATAGATGCAATATCCACAATTAGGGGTCTTGTATTTCTCTTAGGAAGCCATTTGTACTTTGAGTTCCTTCACAGATACCCTAGTATTAATTTATTTTCACTGGCCAGTAACAAAAAATGTTTAGTGGTAGCTTTTCAGAAATTTCTAGGGCTTAGTTTTGCACATTTGTGTATTGAAATGCAGTAGCTACTTTAGTTTTAGTGTTCAGCCTACTTACTGAT